>NC_012119.1:295000-300000 GCF_030704535.1 Vitis vinifera | reverse complement strand
AAGAGGGTTTTCCCAATGATCCTCTCCCCTGGGAAATGCCTTCGATCAATTGAAGAACGATGCGAACAGCAACTATTTCTTTCCTTTTTTCTCTGTTGGATTGGAGAAAGTATTGGTTTCAGAACCGGATAAGTAAGAGAATAGAATCTTTTGCACCCGGATAACTAATGGATTGACCCATGCATGCCATTTGAACCCCAAAACTTGTGATATAGCCCTTCGGAAACTAAGGCGTAGGCCTCCGGCGTACAAAGATTTATCCTAGGGCCGGGTACGCATGGAGGGAGTCAGTGTTCGGCAAAAGCATCGTCGACATCAAAGGCATAGGGGCCGAGCCAATTACCCTAGCGAGCGAGCCTTTGGATTGGAATTTCCTACTTCTACCCCTTCATGCCCAACCACCCTTGGTTTTGTTGCCTTTGCGTCTGCTCTTGTTGCCTTTTTTTTAGTCAAGTCATCTTCTTAAGATTCGACATCTTCGGCTGTAGATTCCGATGCGTTTCTTTCAAAGTCTGTTTTTGACTTTTTGCCAGGTAGTTACTATACCTCCTCTCACTTTACCTTGCTCAGTGCCCTCGTCCATGCTCAGGCTCAGACGTACAAAACCTTATTTTCGTCTGGCTGCAAGCGCTTTAGCTAAGCAATCCAGTCCAGAGGGTGCAGGCGAGCGGCAGAGGAATGGTTTGGGTTGGCCAATGCCTATTGATAATACCAATCACTTTTACCAGTACCAGCGGGGTGGTCTACGATCAGGTTGAGTTCTGGTTGGCTCACTCTGGGTCTCCCAAGGCAGGCTAATTACAAATGTAGTAGGATGGATAAGGGGTCTCATTATGAAGGGAAAGCCTTTATTTATAGTAAAAAATCGGTGACAAAGTCTAAGAATAAGACGAGCGAGGAAGACGAAGACACGGAAGGGCATGAATGGGAGAAAGGGCACTAACATCGGGGCAGCATCATTACATTAGCCCAACAAGAGGCGAGCTAGTAGATCGGAGGTTAAATATGTAGACATATAGTTGATCGACGGGCTACTGTTAAGAAGGTGTCAGTGAGGAACTCCCACAAGCGAGAGGTCGGTCGACGATAAGCTCCAATGGAGAGATTACTACATATAATAATAATAATAAATTCGATGTTTCTGTATAAGTGGTTTCCATATAGGAGGTGGTAGCAGTATTTATATGTTAGTTCCGTAGCCGGAGAGTGTAGCTAGGCTTGCTTCGCCGATCGATTTATAACATAGCCCTCCCTCGGCTACTGAGAGGACACAATACAGTTTTGACTGAAAGGTGAGGCTCGGAACAAGTGAGACTGACAGACAAGGTACGAGGTCGACTCTGCTAAGGAGAGACAAGCTTAGAGTCCGTACGAAGAGCATAGAGAACATAGTTATCATCTGCATTTCTTGCTTTCGAGGCTATCGGCTATCGAAGAAAGCTATGTCAACCCGATGACGACGAGAGAAAAGTGAGGTTACCTTACTCTTACGTAAGCTCAGTCAGGTTGGTTAGTCTTTCTACACGTCATTCATTTCGTGGGTGAGTCGGTGATCATACATACTTGCTCATGGTGGTGGGTACTTTTATTGATGATCCCATTTTTGAGAGTGCCACAGATCACATTTGAAAGGAAAAACATATGTATAGGCACCTGGCAAACTATTATGCCTGCCAAGTTTACCGCGCAAGGCTACGATAAGTTTTTTTTTGGTAAACCTCGACAGCCTAAGTAGTAAATAGGGAATTTTTTAAGTAAAATGTAAAATATAACACCTAGTCAGGGGGAGACGTAATGAGCCTTACCCCTCAAGAGATCAAGCATGGTACAAAAGCCATGAGAAGGAAAAGGGGAACAAGCAAGTAGAACTTATTGAATAAGCAATTCAAAACAAAAATCATGATATGCATACAAGTAATGCAAACCTACAAAACAAATTAAGAAAACCGAAAATTAGGCAACCCACAACTGTCCTTAATCAAAAGGGGCTGGATGTCAAGAGGAGGCATATCCCACCATGAAAGAGTAGGATGATTGAGACCCATGTTTGCCAATTTGTCAGCAACCTGATTTCCCTCGCGAAAAATATGAGTAACTTGCACCCTCATACGAGTTATTTTATCCAAACAGTTTAACCAACTATTTCTAAGGCTCCAAGGAGGATGATAGTCACGGTTGACAAGACTGCTAGCCACAGAAGGAGAATCACATTCAATCCATAAGTTCAACCAATTACGAGAGTAAGCAATATCAATAACATTAAGCACTGCCACTAGCTCTGCATAAAAAGCTGTATGAAGGCCTAAACTAACAGCAAAACACCTTGTTGAATGGACATCTGAGCTTGAAGATGTTCGGAAGATTGCACCACAAGCTGAGATTCCAGGATTGACTTTAGATAAGCCGTCAGAATTGGCTTTTACCCCCTATATAAAGGTCCAATTTTCGGAGCTTTTCTCCGAGAAAAAGGAAGCCCAAGATGAAGGAAAGTGTTCATATCACTCCCAAAATTTACATAACCTGGACAAAAAGAAGAAAAAATATGTGTATGGGCACCTGGAATTTATGTAAAGAGACCAAGGATCCTTGATGCTTTGCTTTATTACGAGTCCTCCAAATTTCATACAAAATAGAAAGACTTGTCACAATCCAAAGATTGTAAAGCTGTGACTTGAAAGGCTTCGACATAATGGACTGGCAAAGATCTTCAATAGAACCACTAGAAGGCAGCGTCGTTTGAAACAATGAGGCATGCCATTTCCAAAGCAGCTGAGTAAAAGAGCATGTAAGAAAAAGGTGCTGAATTGATTCAGAATGCTTGTTACATAAGAGACATATAGATGCTAAATATACTCCACGCCTCTGAATTTTATCATCAGTAGGGAGAATTTGGTGAAGAAGCCTCCATGCAAGAGTTGAATATTTAGGGGGAATAAAGTTGGCCCCAATAAGCTTACGGGAAGTTCTTTCTGAACTCTTCATAACAATTAGCCATTGATAAAAGCTTACCTTTCCACCCGCTTGGATTTAGCTCTATCTGCTAATGATTGAAGATATTCCCTTCTCGGGATGCCTTTCAAAATTGGAACACCAAGGCAAGGTATTCAATTTGAAAACTACCTTCTGAGAACCCCAACTTAAATTGAATTACATGTCTGGATAGCAACTTTTCCTTTTCCTACAAAGAATAAGCTTTTTTCTTTATTGACAATCTGACCCGACTGTTGACCATACAACTCTAAAAAATTATTAAGGTTGGTCAAAGTTGTAGAATCTCCCCCTACAAAAGATAAAAGCGTCATCAGCATATAATGTATGCGAGGGGACACCCTCTCGGAATTGAAGTAGGCTTAAGACTTCCTGAGTTGTAAAGGTTAGTCAATCCTTGAGCACTTCTTCAGCAAGGCAGAATAAGAGAGGGTTCCAAACCTTGCCTTACACCCCGATTACAAGAAAAGAAACCCTGTGGAGAGCCATTGACTAAGATGGGAGAGCTTGGCAGAATGAAGAATGGCTTTTATCCAAGTTTGTCGTGAAAACAAAATTTGTGGAGCACCATGCATAGGAAAGACCAGAAAAGAGTATCAAAGGCCTTATAGATATCAATCTTTAGGCCTAGATTACCAAAAAAATTCTTCTTATCCAACAAGTTGATATTTTCTGAAACAATGCCTATGCAATCATGGATTCTACGCCCTTTGATAAAAGCTACCTGATTCTGAGATACTATACGAGCAGCAATGTTGGCTAACCTGTCCGCTAAAATCTTGGGGATGATTTTAAAGACAAAGTTGGCCATAGCAATGGGGCGAAACTGAGAAACTGAATCTGCACCAACAACTTTTGGAATAAGAGTGATTAAATTAGAGTTCAAATTAGGTGGCAACCAACCTTCTTTGAAGAAAGCCTGAATACAAAGAACAACATCCCTACCAACAATATCCCAACATTTTTGGTAGAATAAACCAGAATATCCATCCGGACCAGGAGCGCTATTAGGGTTCAAGGAAAAAACTGCCTGCTTGATTTCAGAAGCTTTAGGAATGGCAATGAGAGTAGCATTTTCCTCAATAGAAACTAAGTTGGGAATCACGTCACACAAGGAAAAATCTGTTTGTAGGGGAAGAAAAAAATTGATTATATAAATAAACAGTATGCTCGACCACTGGATCCTCCACCAAAGTACCATCGATCCTTAATTAATAGCAGATTTAGCTGTTTTAATTTTAGCATAGGTATGGAAGAACTTCGTACACTTGTCTCCTTCCGAGAGCCATTTAATTTAATTCTAGCTCTATCTCTCCAAAAGAAAAGAGATTTTGAGCCTTCACTGCATCTAAGAGGTCTTTTTTGGCTTTCACTTCTTTGTCGAAAAGAGAGGCATCCATGCTCAGAAATTTCTTTTTGGACTTCTGATCAAAGTAGAGCGGGCAGCATTGACCTTATCATGGATGTTTCCAAACACATCAGTATTCCATTTGTTAAGGCATTGTTTCAGAGCCTTTAATTAGTAAGTGAGAACATAGAAAGCATTACCTGGAACAGTCCAGCAATCTTTAACAATATTCATGAAGTTATCATCACTAAACCACATGGATTGAAATCTGAAAGGCTTGGGGCCTGATAAACTATTCATATTACTGGTAATAACAAGAGGACTATGATCTGAGGCTGCACGAGGAAGCACTGCACTTGATGAAATAGGCCAGCAATCTAACCATTTATTATTACAGAGGGCTCTATCCAGTCTTATTTCAATGTGTCCCACCCATTTTTCCAAGTATATTGAGCCCCTGTGATAGGCAAATGCATGAGATCTGTGTCATCGATCATAGATTTAAATTCAACACAGGATGTACTATAGGGCAAACAGCCACCAGATTTTTCATGGGCACCTAGTACTGAAGTCTCCAACAACTAGCCAAGCATCTTGAATTGTGGAATGCAAAGTTTTAAGCTCCTGCCATAAATCTCTACGCTTTACATAATACGTAGAAGCG
>NC_012119.1:275000-290000 GCF_030704535.1 Vitis vinifera | reverse complement strand
GGATAGCATGAGTGCATTGACTTTGAACTTTCCACTTATTTCAATAGTACACTACTAGTCACACCACCATCTTTCATGTCTTTTCCTCTGGGTTGTTCCTGCTGTAGTAGATTCCTCTTTGAGTCAGCAATGTGAGCTCCCTTCTCATTACAGAGGGGTCCCGCGAGGTGGGTCCCAATTGGTGGGCCCCACTATCTTTCTTCCTAAACGCCCTCAGGTTCATCTGATTCATATTCCTTGGAAACTAATCACGCTAGGATATCGTCATCATTAAGATCGTAGAAAGTCTCAATAGGCTCCAGTGGCTGTTCGTTTAAGAAAGATTTCTCCCACTCTTGGAAATGCCGAAAGATCTTTTTTCTTTTTTTCTTGAAAGCTTTCGAGCAGCCCTTTGTATAGTAAGGGTTCTATGGGTAAGACGCTGATCGATTCCTCTCCTTCGATCTGAAGAAAGTCCTCGTGCTGCTGACTAGGACCGTCGATCGGATTTGTTATCTGATCTTGGATACCTTCGTCGCTTTTTGAAGAAGAGGAGAGGGTGGTCGTAGATCTTAAGAGTCGCCCTTTCTTTGGAGAGGTTGATGGTTGAGGGTTCTCCGATGGCGGCGGAGCTTCGCGATTTTCCTTCACGGGTTCCCATTCAGGAAGAGTCTCATAGAATCTATCGCCTTGCATGTTCTGTTCCGTCCTTAGCCGCTTGTTAAGGAATACCATCTTACTGCTCTTATCATACTTCCACCTACAATAGTAGTTTCGGACCAAAAAGACTTTCTTTTTGTCCCTCGTGCGGTCTACTCTAAGTCCGTAATCCCACCGGATGATCCAAGGGACTTGGTTTATCGCCAAATAATGCAAGACTGAAGATGGCTTTACTTCTGATACGGATCGAGATCCCCCCTTATGGTGATCTCCTTCCGTGTAAAAGCTCGAGTGTACAATTGTTCAGGGCTGCGGCCGGGACCCCTTGTATAGTAAGGGAATCCTCCACCATTTTTATCCTTTCTAAATTGGAATCTTCCATGGTTGGAAGTCTTTCCCTAGGAGGAAAAACCAGGAATGCCTTCTGTACGGATTGTTCACCTTTCTGAGACCATAGCTCAGGGAACGCCTCCTTGTATGAATTAGAATTGCACCATACACTTTCGTAGAACCCGAACCTGGTTCGGCGTCTTTCTTAGTTTTTGGGGTCTGCCGGCTCCCAAGTCATAATCCTTTTGAAAACACACGTCGAGTGTCAAATTGCCCCGACGTCATCGTTTCGGTGCACGATGTATGAAGTTCTTGTCGCCCTGAGAATGCTTTCTGCACGTCTCCATGTGATTTTTGAGGCGCTATGAAATTTCCTAAAATATTCATTAGCTACTTCCCAGGGGTCCTGATCGATGTAGGCCTGTTCAGTGTGGACCACGATTTTTTTTGGTGTGATTCAGTTTCCACTGGCCGTCCATTCCTTTATTTTCATCCTGCAAGATTTGGTTGTTGTATGCACCTGAAGATATTTCAACATAAAACTATTATCTTTTGTGACGTTTAGTTTACCTTACTAGAAAGGGGGTGCGGTGTCTTAGTTTCAAGGGCCCAAAATCTTCGGAATTAGGATGTTGAGACTGACGATTGGATATAGAGTTATCGTCCTAGGGCTTCGATTCTGAGTTGATCGACCTTGACATCATTCCCTTTTGAACATTTAAAGCTCTTTGAAGCCGAAAAGGATCAGCTTGGGTATTTTTGTGGCACATCTGGAGTGTGCTTCAGTCTGAGAGTTTTGTTCTACGGGAGGCTTCACAACTGATCCTAATCTGATCTTCGACCACCCTGCTCTTGGTATTCAGACGAGTGACTAAGTGCAGAAGAGGTAATTTGCAGATTTGTGGGTTTTCTATTACCTATATAGCCTTGTGTTGATTGTAATATGTTTTATTTTTCGAGACATTGATCTCTCCAGCTCATTCTAGAAGACAGGTTTTCTGTTGTCAGACCCTTTTCGTGCCGTGTGACCTAGTGCAGACCCCTAAATTCTAACTTTTTTGGTAACACATCTTGTGTCGATTTGCGTATACCTTATTGAGCGAAAGGGATTTCTTTCTAGCTCATCATAGAGAACGTTTGGTTTGATGGTTTCGAATGTTGGAACGCGGATGTTTACAACGTTCCTGAAGGGCTCGTCTTCCCTTTTGAGGCTCTGGGCTTTAGCTTCTAGGGATGAGTTCCTATCTATTAGTCGTAGTTGAGTCGGATGCTTTTAGGGTTTTGGGAAAAGATTGTAGCTCTTCATGCGACCCCCTATTCAAACCATCAACCTCTCGGAGAAAAAGCGGATTTACAATCAGCCTGCTTAAGATCGTAGTACGAGCACCCTTCTCGTTCCGACCAGCTTGATCTACGAGCAACCTCCACTTCCCTTAATTAGCTTGTTGAGGAACGTGCTTGACTATATAGGGCAGCCCCAGTTCCAGGATTGGAGGAAGCACATGGCATGGAAAGCATGGTAAGTAGGACAGCCAATCCTTAAGAAAGCTATCTCACCGGGGTCCGGGTCCGGTTAGTCGACCTAAGCTAAGCACTGTTCAAAATGAGGGGAAATGGCTTTTTAAACGAAAAATGCTAAAGTGGCAGATCGGGATTTCCTTATTCCGGGGAAGCTTTAAAAGAGAGGGATATAGATATTATAGGATATTTTAGGCTAACGCCCTATCTCCTTTAATAAAAGGGCTGGCTTTTCGCTCGGTTGATTACTGAAGAAGGCTCTTGTCTCGGTAAGTCTGTTCTAGGCACTCTTTCCACCTGAGACCTTTGGGTATACGGCTCTCGATCGAATGCGACAGCACCTATCCCTGCTTTCTTCGGTGCTGATACTGCCTCTGACTCTCGTGGGTAAAGTCCTACTTGATTAGTAAAAACTTCTCTGTCTCAACTCGTGGACCTATCTATCCTCTTCTTTTTAAGAGATAGGGGCTACATTAGCTATTCCCGCGGATTTCTTGTATTTCTTTACCCCAATTAATGGTTTTGACTTTGTTTCAGCCCTTCCTTCATCTTCACCTTCCAATACTAATCTCTCCTTCTGGGGAAGACCCTTCATCTTACCAGGGAGCCAGCCGTGCTCTTGCCCGAGTGGTGACTTCTTTCGCGAGTGAAAAGCTCGTTTCTTCCTTGCTTTCAAAGTGACGGGTTTCGGCATTCAAAGTCAAACGATTCTTTAGATTCTCGAGGAACTGGGCGAAACAGGGAAGCTTAAGCTTTGGTAAAGAGATATGAGAATGAGGCTAGCTTTGGGCATCCCCTACCTAAGCCCTAAGAGAAGGGATGTGTTTAGGTGCAGAAGCCATGATCGGTATAGTGAGGTGCTTAACGCCCTCTTGACCTAGGCTTAGGCTGGTATCTCAGAGTGGGAACAGTCTCCAGGGTATGTGTGATATTGGTATTTGAATACACAGTTATCAAGAAGTCAAGACAGCAAGAGTCGGATGCTCATATCTAACCAATGCAGTAAGGGAGACATCAACCCTACTTTCTGAGATACAAAGCTATATGGATTGAAGCGCGTAAGCAATGCCCTTCGGAGCGCTCGGTCGATTGGGAATGAAAGAGAGGCTCTTTATTGGATTCAAAAAGTCAAAGTCAACCTATTATATTAGGGCGGAAATTAGAATCGAGTAGAAGCTGGTGCAGGAGCTGGAGCGGTGCTAGGCTTCACTCTTTTTTCTTTATTTTCATTTCAATCTGAGGAAGATTGTCCAGTAGCCTGAACCCTATCCTATACTACTAAAGAAATTTCGAATCTCTTGTCCCCCCCGCTTTTCATTCTCTTGTCCCCTCCGCTTTTCATTCTCTTGTCCTGTACCCGCAAGAGTAGGCTTTTCAGTTTGGCTGCTAACGAGGGAAGAGGGCTGACACAAAAGTGGCTTTTAGGCTGGAAAAAAACCTTGGGTAGTAGTCTCCTTGGGGCATTGTATAAGGAAGAGATTTTCCCTTTATCACAGCTTGTTGAGAAAGGGGCGAAACGGCTTAAGGTAAGGAGCTGCATTAGTGTATAGAATGCCTAGTTACGTTCAACGCAATGTTTCCAGTCATAATTCTCTTCCTTTTTCCCCACAGGAACTTCCCAACTTTAGAACCCCAGAGGGGGCCCCGGGTCAGTGCATGAGAAGTAGGTGCATGGGAAGCAGGGCAGGCAGCAGCAGTCCCACAGGCAAGGGAAAGAGCATAGTAAACTCCCAGCCGGATAAAGAAAACTCTGCAAGCTGATCTACGACCACTTCTGATCTTCGATCTGCCTTCTCTACGACCACCCTTAAGAAAAGTCTTGAATTTATTGTTCGAGTTTCGTTAGCTGAACAGCATTTCCCCTTACTTGTGACGGTTTGGTTGAGTCCCGGGAAGTTCACCTTGCCTATTTGACTACCAGTCAATGAATGATTGATTGATTAGCAACGATCAATTTTTAGGCGAGTCAGGTGTACGTACTTAGTTAACGGTCGATTGATATTCATTTGTATTAGCTGACTGAACATCACATCAAGGTGACAGGATTCGAACCTATGGCCCTCTGTACCCAAAACAGATGCGCTGACCAGACTGCGCTACACCTCGTCTCACCCCCCGGAGCATATAGATCCACCCGATCGATGAACACTCAAACCGAACTCGCCCATCCTTTTGGGCACAGGGACGCGAGAACCAATCCGAGGTTTCAACCGCTTAAAAAAAGAAATCTGCCTCCAGCAAGATAGGGCGACGCCTTTAAACAACCTGACGCGCTTCGGCCCCCCGGGCCTCCGTTTGCTCCGTATAGTGCAGGAGCGCTCACATTTTTTGGCTTCCTCTTTCACTTTCATTTGAAAATCCGGCTCGCTCCCGGCTACGTGTCCTTTGGACCCTTCGCCCGCTTAGAAGTGGATTCGAACCACTGACACAAGGATTTTCAGTCCTTTGCTCTAACCAGCTGAGCTACCTGAACCACTTTCCTAAAGTCTGTTTTCTTCATCGAATAGCGCCCTACCTTACCACTTGACTAGTAAGGGAAAAGCCCTTTACTAAAAAAAGAGTTAGGGCTTTTTTCGCTTGTTCGTCAAGCTTTCGAGCAGCTCTTTCAACTGCCGCCTAATCTCCCAACATGCTCAAGAACCGAGAGCCGTCCAGTCCCTGGACGGCCGGAGGGAGCTTGCTTATAGAAAGAAGATAGGCCGGTCAAACAAAAACAACGCGCAACGGGCTCTCCGCTCCTAGTCACTAAGTAGTGCTATTCTGTCCTCCGGGGGACTCCACCAAGAGGTTCTTTCTCTCACGTAATTTCGCCCGCCCGCTCCACTTCCGTGCCGGAGGAAATGGGATTCGAACCCATGATACAATCTTCTTGTATGTCGATTTAGCAAACCAATGCCTTAAGCCACTCAGCCATACCTCCAAGTTGTTAATGTGCCGGGTTTGGTTGGTTGCCCGACGGGCTATTTGATCCGATCAACTGCGTAAGCCGTAGCGCGCGCGCGCGCGTACTCTTCCTCTATATATGATGAGCGAGCCTCTATCCAGATCTATGGATCTCCCCAGCATCCAAGCGAGACTCCATCCAAATCTGCCACTCGTTGGGCGACGCCTTCTTTTCTATGAACACCCCACCACTGAATGATGAACTTTGCCAGTCTTCGCCTCCGACCCGACCAGGAGAGAACACACGGTCAAGCCCTTACCCGCCTGAATTGAATTCATATCTCCTTCGTCTGGTCGAGAAGGGAGAAAGCCCGGAGAACCAGGCTTGCTTAGCTTACAAAGCTAGCTTACTAACGCGAAGGAATTGATCGTAGATTGCACGAGCTAGCCAGCAAGCAAACCCCCCCTTACTCACCTCTGAATCTATAAAAAAAGCCTGCATGATCTACGACCAACCTTGTTTTCTTTCCGATAGCAGCCGAGTTTTTCCAGTTTTCAAGTCAAGCGAGAAAGCAAGTGGATCAGATTCTTTCTGGTTGTCTCACAAAAGAGTACTGCGTGGCGGTATACCTGTTTGTTTGTAAAAGGTGGTTTAAGGATATGGTTAAGCGAGCCAGTTGGCTCAACACAGCTTTATACGTTAAATGCTGTAGTGTGTCGCTTATGCGCGCCTATGGCGGGTGTTGGGATCGACACGAATCCTTACCGCATCCGATATCCCGCTCGAGAGACCTCGAGTGATACCGAACTTCCATAGAAGACTAATTCGTCGTCATGACGTTCGGGCGGACAGATTAGTTAAAATGTATCTATCCATGTTCTCAGTGTCTAAGCTGATTCTTGTTCCTAAACAGAGCAACTATCAGTTTAGTAGCATTGTGGACGACCCGTCGACAGACGTCGAGAGTGTTTTGGAGAAGTACGGTATCCTAGTGAAGGACCCTTTCTTAAGGTATGTGCAAGAACTTCCTTCCATCCCTATGGTACTGAATTGGCGTCCTTTCTGGTCTTCATCTCCGGTGAAAGGTGATAAGGCCCTAGTAGGCCGGACTCCCTTCCATCGGATGATTTGGGAGCTGTTTGCAATCGCTTTATGGGATCGCGCGGTTCTCAAGGGGTTGAACCCCAAGGATCCGGATAGGGCGGCGAAACAGGCTTGGCCGTTTGAAGGTTGGTTCCTTTACTGGAGCTCTATCTTTATACTGCCCCTGTTCAGCGAATTCTTTCTGCCTAAGACCTCCTTGCGAGGTCGCAAGTGATGAGGATCGGCCTCTGCGTGTCCTCCCTGTGAAGGTTGCAGAGTTACCTTCGGATTCCTTTAATAATGAACGGCAAAGTAATTTCAGAAGCAGTTGGTTCGTTCAGTTGGTGCTGCTAGCGCTAGAGTTAGGAAGGCAAGAAGGCAAGGAGTTAGTTCACAGCGTCGAAGTCTGAAAGCAGAAGGCTAGGAAGGATATTAACGACTAGTTCTGAAGGTTCTGAAAGAAAGCCTACTTCGCTCATCAAGTCAAGCTGAAAAACGTGATAGACGCGCGTACTCGCGCGATATGGCTTTTCAGCACGGGGGCAAGCTTAAGAAGAGAGTAGGGGCGCGCTAGCTGCTAAGAAAACGCTTACACAATTTAGATATAGGGGCGCGCTAGCCCCCAACTAGTAAAGAGTTTTCCCTTAACTATTAAATTAAGGTTTCTGGAATTTCTTTTGATCAACCGAGTACCGAGCAAAAATGACTTGCTTTACTAACAGCAGCACCTGCCGTGGGCTTTACTGACTAACGAGTTCTCTGTCGCTATCCGTCTAGAAGATTGCTTAAACGGTTTTTTTTCCGGGAGACTGAATAATGTTGCTGATGCCTTGAGCGGCAAAGCTGAGTTAGCTGCATTAAAGCTGGACGAGCAGGCCAGCACAAGACAAGTGCCGCACGGACCGCGTTGAGATCGCTAAGTCCGTGACAGCTAGCAAGCAGGCAAGCAAGAAGCCAAAAAAGCGAGGATTGGATTTTCTAAAGCGCGCTCAACGGCTTTTTTGGGCTTTTCGCGATGCCGAGATAACTAACTACCCCTCCTCCCAATGGGCATAGGGGTTACGTCATGTACGAAACTAAATAGTATACCACTTCTGGCTCGTCATGCTGCATCTCTTCCGAGACCAGGACCTTTTATCACGACTTTCGCCTGTTGCGTACCCTGCTTCCACTACTGTACGAATAGCATTTCCTGCTACGGTTTGAGCAGCAAACGGGGTGTCCCTCTTCTCTTCTTCTCTTTTTCCTTTGAATTCACAAGTACCTGCGTAGGACCAAGAAAGCCCCGGCAAGAGTAGGCCAAACAAGCAACGGAATGAGCGCCTCGCCTTTACTCTAATAAGGGCGTTAGCGCATCCGTTTTCTTTCGTATCGCTAGGCGCTCACGTTTTTTGTCTGGGTGAGGATTGTTTTTTTGGCTCGCAACTTGATTAGAGAAGGGCCGATTTGACTGAAGCTTTCGAGAGCCCCCCTACAGATCTATTGCATGCAACTTTCCTTCCTCCAGCAGTTCCTTATATGATTCGGAATGGAGACTCCTTCATCCCATACCCCTATAATAATGGTAGAGTAAGGGTGAAGGGTACCTTCCATGAATGGGACGGAGGAATCGATCGATACCGCCTTACCTGATAGGGGGAGAAGCGCCGGCCGAGCGGCGCAACGATCAGTGTCGATCAGCGGAAAAGGACCCTAATCGATTCGGGGTCGGTTGCTGTTGCCAATAAGAGAGATCCGTCGTTGCTGCCGGTCTTTCCACCAATGAGCACTTGCTTCCCTTCACGCTGCAACCAAAGACCGCTTCGCTTGGTAAGAACCGAGACCCTTCGGCAGTCAACCTATGGTTACCTTACGATAGCTCAGGTTGGTTAGTCAAGTAAATGGCAGCTACAGGAAGACATACTTAATGAAGCGGTGAAGCGGTCCAGCACTAACTAAAGGATAGCCATGGCCGGCTAGCGAGCCACTAAGGAATTGGTTCTGCTTGGAAAGGGTCTACCCAAAAAAGAGTGTGTTTCTTCAGCCCTTCATTATTATTAGTAAGATGGGGCGTATCTTAGCTCCTCCGCATGCTACTTACGATGCCCTCTCTCATGCAATGCGATCGTAGCACACCTATATAGCATAGCGGAAAGCAAGGTCTCGAACATAGGAAGAAAAAAGCTGTTCCCGACGGAGATCAATTTCGTACAACGCGGATCATGAGATGCATTTCGCACGCAACATTGAGATTGGATGATCTCATGTAACCGTCCCAAACAACAGCAACAGAAGCAGAAGACAGAAACTAATGCAAAGGGGGGGTCAGCACGCACAACCAATCCCCCTCCCGAATTATTGGCATATCCAATGTTTCGAATTCGGTTCCTTTCGGATCGCATCTTACCGAGGAGATATACGGTAGCGGCGAGGGAAAACCCAAAACAATTCTGCTTCGCCGCTCCTCTTTTTTGATGTGAGTCAACCCCCAACCTTTAATGTCTAATAGTTTAAGCCCTCCTATAGTAGGATGTAATTTTGGTCCGTGGTTCGATCTAGCAACGCATTCAATCTGTGGCACTGGACTGGTTCGGCTGGGCTTTCCCAGTGTCCCTTCGCTGCGGGTGCTTGCTTAACTTACTTCACTTATAGCCGGCACCTACCGCAGAATTCCCCCATGCTGGAGAATGATACGGGAGTGGGGCCTTCCCCCCTTTTCCGCCCGCAGGTGGAGTCGGCGGTGTACTTCGTTCGAGCCCAGCTCACTCCTCGGTATGGTATGGCATGGGCATCATGGCATTGAAGCGTTTTTCTTTCTTTTTCGGGCGGCGGTCCCCGTCCCCTTCAGACAGTAGCCGTTTGGTCTATGGTCGAATCTAGAATGGTAGCCCCCCATCTCAATCTCCTTCGAAGGTCGATTGAATCAAAAGAAAGGTAGCTTGCTGCTCACTCGCTGTCTACTTCTCGAGTCTGCGAGTCTACTAACGGGAACTGTCGTACAGTCGTATCTTCTCTTAAGAAAAATCGTAGATGAACTAACCTAACCTAAACCTAAGTAGTAGATAAAACAAAGCGTACTGAAGACTTACTTAAGTGAAGGTCCTCACGATCTATGGGGATTCGCAGTTGATAAAACCAATTTATTCCAAGGCAAACAAACAGGTATTTCCTTTTGTCGTTCAGTCCTTCTCTCCACCTGATCTTCGACCACCCTTGCTTTATAGGATTAGAGGGGTTAGACTTTGAAGATGCTTTGGTAACAAGATATAAAGCGATCTGATCATATAAAATTACCTATGCATTTTGAAGTCCTAATTCTTTCTTTTGCCTCTCACACTATATTTTGAATTAGGGGCTTGCCTCTTTCTCTCTCTACCGCCTGTGTCTATCTCCTGTCAAGTGTGCTCCCTGCCACGCTACTCTCACAGCAACTGTAACTGTGTGACTAACAACAACAGTACCAGTTCGTGCATCAGTGGTTCAAGTGCAGTGCCCAGAAACGGTTCAAAGATCTATGGCGACAACAATTTCCCAACAGATCTATGGGAAGTATATTCAAAATAATCATCAAGTAAGTGGCCTGATCTTCGACCACCCTAAAGCACCGGTCTTCTTATCAGCAGCAGAAGCAATCCTATGGGAGTCTCTTGGGTTCTCCTCTACGATTGACTTTGGTATGTATACTTTTGATTCTCTCTGGACACATGGCTCTCGTATGTCCACAGCGTTACAACTCGAGTTTTGCTCCGCATCAAACAACTCATCATGTGGGTATTATGCATTCATCTTCCAAGCTAGATTCTCCATGGCTTTTTTACATTTACACTGGGGCTACCCATCATATGACGAGCAATCCGGCTGCATTTGTCTCATCCTCGCCGTACCAAGGCAAAAGTTTCGTCTTCACCGGTGACCACACCCCACTCTCTATCTCAGACATTGGTACGATCTCTTTATCATCTCGTTCTGGCAATGTTCTTCATCTCAATGATGCTATGTTGGTTCCTAAATTATCTCAAAAAATTGGATCGGTTGGACAACTTTGTGATGATCGCCAAAGCTATGCCATCTTTACCCCATTACTGTAGGGCTTCCTCTGTGTTGTCAAGGATCTACACACGCATAATGTCATAGCTATAGGGGGCCGCCCGTAGCCAACCCATATATGCTTTAGACCTTGATTCTCCTCTTCTTTCTTTGTGGCTTCTTCATAACAAAGAGCTTCCTGATCTTTGGCAACTAAGGGCTTATAGAGGTCTTGTTGGTTGTTAGGTCTTCGACTACATTGAACAAACTAGAACGCCTTCAATAGCTTCCTGCATCTGCGAGTTCTTCATTCTCTTCTTGGTTTAGCTGCCAGCTGGCCAAACACGGGCAACACCTACGAATTCCTTCTGATTGTTTCAACCAGCCCTCTTAAGATCTACGAGCAACCTAGATTTCATTTCATTGCAAACCACAAGTTCCTTGATTACAGACTCTCTGGCCTCCAGGGCCGACTCGACTTCAGAAATGATAACAGACACTGACGGGACAGACACATCATTATTTGGGACAGACTTCAGACCATCCTCCGAAGAGGTTACATTAAACAGGGACTCAACAGACTTGACTAAGACTGGTTCAGATAGAACACTGACAGACTTCCGCTGAGGAAGAGAAGACCAATTGCGTGGTGCTCCATCGGCTGGGATGATGAGAGTGGATGGGTCTTTTGCCACTGGGTCCGCAATTATCATGGACACCATCCCTTGTTCCCCTGCCGCACCGTCCTGGGTAAACATAAGTTGAAGCTGGTATTCTTCCTCAATCTCTGATTCAACAGCCTTTTCTTCTTTCTTCTCTGGATACCAGGTCAAGATCCCTGATTCTTCCCACTGGTAGATCATTTTTGCTTTCCCCTCATCAAGCTCCCAGGTTACTTTATCTGTAAAGAATATTTCAAAACCCGGCACGCGGTTCCCGCTAGCATCGATCCATGGCTCCGGAAAACCGAAAAAGGGAAAGTTTTATCCTTCTTTTACAAATCGCCCATTCAGAGTCTTCAGATATTTTACAGCTTTCTTGCTATCCTCTTCTTCTTCTTTTTCTTCTTCTTGTCTTCCAATTTTTGGAGATCTTCTTCCGTAGGTATATACCCCAACCCAAAAGGTGGCTCAATTGCCTGGACATGAATTGGCTCCACGATTTCTTGGTGACGCCGGCCGAGTCCTGATCCGGGGAAGTGGCGCATTGATCGGAACATTTCCCTGACAAAGAAATTTTCACTAAAATCAGGCAGGGTGGTCGAAGATCAGGACTGGTTCTGCCAACTCAATGACCTGCACTTGCTCGAACTGGAATCCTGCCAACTCTAAGTTATCATCGTGCTGAATTTCTAGCACTTGATAGGGTCCAGCACTGGCTCTTCTGGATCTCCAAAGAAAGAAATGACATGATTCCCCTGTATGAACTTGACTTTCTGATGCAAAGTAGAGGGGACCGCTTCTATGGCATGAATCCACGGCCTTCCAAGTAGCAGGGTGGTCGTAGATCACCGGGATGTATAGTACCTGGAATTTTTCCTTAAACAGGACCGGCCCTGCAGTGAATTCTAAGGCCGGGATGCCCATTACCTCCCGCCTTGTGTTGTCATATGCTCTAATGGCCTGCCCTAAGACTGCGAAAGATTTTTGCTGATATCCTAAGCAAGTGGCAGTTCTGAATGGGCACACGTTCAGGGCCGATCCATTGTCAACCAGAACCATTGGCACTCTTTTCCCTGTAGTGATCACTGTAATGTGTAAGGCTTTGTTATGGTTCATTCCTTCCTTCGGCAGATCCTTATCCGTGAAAGTGATAGTATTTGCCATCCGGATGTGGGAAATTCTCTGGACTAGCTGAGATGGTGAAGTGTCCAATGACACATGTGTTTGACCCTGCATTCTAAGGACAGGATCACGGTGGCTCTTAGATGCCATGAGCAGGCCCCATATGGAAATGTTCGCCTGAGTCTTCTTCAATTGCTTAATTACTTCATTATCTTCTTCCGTCACCTGGGATTCCTTTTGGGCCTCAGTCTCGGCCGTTGGGTTATCAGATCTCAGATGTGCAGGCTAAAAGACTTTTCCCCCACGGGTCATGTGTTGGGCCTCCTCATGTATGACAAAATCCATATCATCATTGGTGCCGTATTGATCCAGCTCGTCAGAGTCCATCCACAAAGATGCGGGGAGGGGTTTTAGGTCTGTAGGGTCCGAGCAACTAGGGCTTTCATCAAATCAAAGGGTTGAGGAATATGAGCGAGGGTAAAGGATTCATCACTTGCTGGGCTTTCAGGGAGTAATTGGAGGGGTTGTTCAGGGGTTGGGAGATTGTCGTAGAAAGAATCCCACCGGAGCATGTGAACTCGAGGTGGGGGCTCCATCTCGTAAGTCTCCCGGATTCCAGTCATGTCTCTACCATAAGTTTCCCCCCTTTCTCCGGCTGGCGTGAGTTGGAGGGACGGATCCCAACTCGACAATGTCGGCTCGATCATGTTTATATTGGCAGGAGGAGGGTGGTCGTAGATCGGGTAGGGGATTGGTAGTTACATTGGGACGGTTGGTTTGCCCTTGGTGGCTCAATTTTCCCTGAATCAATAAGGTCTTGGATGTCTTAAACACCCTTAAACACCGGTCAGTATTTTGGCCATTTGTCTGATGGTACTTGCAGTAGGCATTGGCTTTGTACCTAGGAGGAAGAGGATCTGGTGGCGGAGATGGGGGAAGAGGCGTGAGTACACCATGCTTCTGAAGCTTTTTCAAGGCGCGGCTGAGAGTTATGCCTAACGGAGTGAAAGTCCTGGGTGTCTTTGGCTTTCCGTCAGACAAGACATTGACTTCACTGTTCTTGCTTGTTCCCCCCAACAAAAAGCTATCTTCTTTCCTTTTGGATCTGCCTCTTTGACCTGTGATCCATGAGTCCCATTGTAGATAGCATCTTCAATACGAGTGGCTGCTTCAATCAAAGAGTCATAAGTGGTCATCCCTTGGAAATAGAGAGAGTCATGGTATTGCCTACTCATGTTATTTCTCATTATCCGAACTTGTTCCTTTTCTGGGGGGAGATCGATCACTTGGGCAGCTTTGCCCTTCCAACGGGCCAGGAAATCAGTGAATCTTTCATTTGGTCGCTGGCGAGTCATCTCCAGCCTTCTCCTGGTTACTTCCATCTGGGTGTTATAATTATATTGTTTCACAAAAGCATTGGCGATGTCATCCCAGGATTTAAGGGTCGATTTCTCAATCTGTGCGAACCATCGCCCAGCGGCCCCACTAAGAGTTCTAGGAAAGATTTGGGCCATCTGCTTCTGAGTGAGCCCCATAGAACCTACATTTGAGAAAAACAGCTGCAGATGAGTCTTAGGACAGCCAGTTCCATCGTATTTGTCTATGTCAGGCATCTTGAACTTTTCTGGATTAAAAACCTCTGGAAAAATGGTCAATCCCTTCATGTTGAGCCCATGGTCTCCAGACCCCTTCACTTTCTTCAACTCTTCCTGTAACTTGGCTAGCTGCTCCCCTTATTCCTTCAACAATTTTTCCATTTCAGTTCTGGGTTTAGGGGAAGGAGGGGCTGTGGCCTGTTAAAAAGGCTGTCCTGGGTCGGGAGAGTCTTCAGCATATTGGTCACAATCATCAAAGACCTGAACCGGAGGTGCTTGAGGTGCAGTAGAAGGAGCTGACTTATTGATGGCTCGGTTCAAGCTTTCCTTTTTGGCCAACAGAGCCTTGAGAATGTCGTGAGTGGTTGGTTCAGGCGGAACCGGGATTTCGGGTTCATCTGACATAGTATATACAATGGGAGATTCAGAATTCGGGGGTGTAACTTCTTCTACACGAACCAGTCGGCGAGATGGGCGGACCCAGGACGGTTCAAGGGGAACTTTCTTGCGGGATGGAATGATGTTCAACAAATCCTAAGACAAAAACAAAGATGATGATGTCAGTCTAGAACAAAAATGGGCCCTCCTGTCCGGGCTAAACCTTGAGTCAGATGGTATTTAAGGAACATCATTTACCAAGGTGGATTGGTGTTCACTAAATACCATATGATTCAGTCTAGCGGTCTAGGGGGAATAACAGGGTAGTCCTCGATGTTAAAGGTTGAGCCACAAATTCACAGAGCATCCATCTTTTCCGGAAAAACCCCGATTCAAGATCTACGACCACCCTGAGCTTAACCAACCCCCTTAACTAATAGATGCTAGTTGGGGGGGCCATCTGCTAAACCCAGCCCCAGTCTAAGTAAGAAAAGGGGGTTTGGCTCCAGGCTCCAACTCGATCTTGTGGTAGACTGCCCTCCTAGGGGGCACTTGGCAACTCACTCGTGGGGCATGATATCCCAAAATTCCTCAAGTATTTGCTGCACTTCCTGAGAAAGAAGTCGTCTTGGTATTGGATCCGCTCTTCTGTTAGCATGAACATGAATTAGATTCTATTCGTCTTCTTTATTCTTAAGAGAACCCCCCACCCGAACCATTCTTAAGACCGCCAAGCCCTCTCGAATGAGTTCTACTATAGAAGCTTTCAACGTACACCCGGGGA
>NC_012119.1:245000-270000 GCF_030704535.1 Vitis vinifera | reverse complement strand
TTTCTTGGGTTATCAAATGATACATAGTGCGATACAGTCAAAACAAGGTATTCTAATTATAATAAAAAAAGAATAGATACCTCGGAGACAGGTAGACTCATCAACGGACCCTCTATCCTCTCTTTTTCCATCTAATTTATTTATGTTCGTTATAGGATAACAAGATGGTTAGAAATCCTTTATTTTTTCAATCCAATCGCTCTTTTGATTTTGGAAAAAATTATCTTTATCAATATACTGCTTCTTCTACACATTCATCTCCACTCCATAATGGAGAATAGCTATAGCTAATAGTTAGGATTCATAAAAAAATCTATAATGACTCATGGGAGAAGCCTTTCCCGCATCAGGCACTAATATTTTTTTAACGTCTAATTAGATCGGGTAATCATTCACATTAAGAACAGAAGCTCGTTGCTTTTTTTGTTTCCCTATAATTTAATTGGAGCCATTAAATTAAGGCTCTATCCATTTATTCACTCAACCCAACTTTGAATTCATTTTGTTCTGCTCTAACAATTCAAACAAGGTTTTGTGCCGATCTGGTAACAATGATATATTCTCAGAATTCTCCATTGATAATTGATACGACATGCTGTTTTTTCCATTCATTCCCTTTCAGGGATCAGTCGCGGTCTTACAAACTATACCAATGGTATGGACGAATCCGTTCCTTCATCCAAATGTGTAAAAGATTCTAGCCGCACTTAAAAGCCGAGTACTCTACCATTGAGTTAGCAACCCGAATAAGATCAAATTCAATTAAAATAATTAGGGTATGTAGATACAACCGGAATCAAAACAAATAAAGTAAAGAGATTGGGTTACACGACACAATCAAAACATTGAACTAGCAATAAAATAAATAAAATAAAAAAAAAACACACATTTTATAATCGATTTTGAAGATAAAAATGAACAGCTCAGGTGAAAATACAAGAAATTCTTAGTTATTAGATAGATAAATGTCAAAATTTATAGACCAACTCTTATCTTATCCATTTTTTTGATTGAAAAAACTGCTTATGGCACAGCGAATACAACGAAACCATCATTTGAATGAGGTAAAGTAAAAACCAAACCCATTTTGAAAGAACGGAGAAAAAAAGATTCATTTATCTACGATCAAATTATATTTGTTTTCTACACAGTTGTCAATATGAATGAATGTTGAGAAAAGAATACAACCGGAATCAAAACAAAAAAAAATTCAAATTGAATAAATCAGAATTTAAATTCAAATAAAAAAAAATAAGGACTTGTGTTGGATTGGCACTATATAGATAATCTACATAGATACAAAAAAGGTGTAGATGGCGAAATAAATAAGGAAAAAGTAGGAAAAAATCTCGGGTCTATTCAATCATCTATTCAATCAATATAAAGAGAATGTATAATAAGCAAACTTGATCCCGTGTTTGTTAGTAGAGTTCTAAGAAAAACCGCCTGATTGAAGTCAGAATTTTCTATTTATAGATATAATTCCTTCATCTATTCACTTGATCTTTTTTCTATCCATCTTATATCAATAAGATAGATTTTTGTCGTTATAGAACATGGGATTCTGCAGGAGCAATAATAAATAGGTATGAATAGAACAAGAGAAAGGGGCAGTAGTAGAGAAAGTTATACAAAGCTATATACGAGTCATCCCCTCGTTTTTTGTATTTCATTGATTGAATTTGAATTTCGTTTGATTAAGACGAAGTTCCGTAAAAACCTCCGCTTTCTTTGAAATATCATGAACAGTTCCTGTAGGTTGAGCTCCTTTTTCAAGGAAATATAGAATAGCAGGAACATTTGAATAAGTTTGATTCTTTATCGGATCATAAAAACCCACTTTCCGAAGATCTCTTCCTTCTCTTCGGGATCGAGCATCAATTGCAACGATTCGATAGACGGCTCATTGGGATAGATGTAGGTGAACAATACCCCATTTCCGTCTCGCCCACTCGTCTATCGTGAATTAGCCTTTCGATTAGATAAGAAAGGTCGACCTTTGTTTACAGAGCGTAGATTCTCCCCGAAAACAACGTTAGACTTGCATGTGAAAATAAAAAGAAAAGTCTTCCTTCTCATGGCCCGGCCATCCATCCCTTTCTTTTATACCTGCAATTATTAAATTGATAGAAAGAAGTCCTGCAGGAGTGATCCATTATATTATACGATAATAGCACCAATGATAGAAGCAGGGGCTAGGAGCTAATCATTATACGGATTTTTCGCGAGACTTTGTCCATCGAGCCAGTAGCACAGCACACGCTTGCAAAGAAAGGGTTAAAAGCCAGTTTCGTGCCTATAGTCATTCCTCTCTCTGGTAGCAATATGGTCTCCAGCCGGTGGTAGTAAATAAAGAAAGGCTATCTGTCCAAGGGGAAATCTCATCAGTGTGCCAAGCGAGCGCTGCCCATTCGCTCCTAAGAATTTCTAATCATATCGGTCAAAATCTCTTAAAGTCTGGTCTTACTTGTGCGGTCTTCACCCGGCTCTGAGTTCGAGAATAACAGTAAGAGCTTTCTCTTAAAGATGGGAAAGAAAATTATATAAATATATATTTTTATAATAATAAATATATATTTTTAAAGAAATATAAAATATAAGAGGGAATTTCTTCTTCATTAATTGAGTCTTTCCATATTTATCCCGTTTAAGTTACTACTCACTCTCAATCAAGTAAATAGGCAAAACAAACTCCCACTCCGTTCGCCGGGTAAAAAAACCCGCAAAGATCCTGGGGTAGGTGGTCGGATCTCATTCCACCTACTCTCTTTCTCTTTTATTTAAACTTTGAAAGATAAGTGCAGGGAACAAGCAAGTGCACTCCCTGTGGCTTCAAAAGTTCATGTTTAAGAGTTTTTCAGGATGGTCATATTTGGTGGTTCATTGGCGAGTTCGATTTAATCTCAATCGGCTTCTATTCGTAAGCCTGCATCCGGAAATATTGTACCGCATCCTTAGATTAAGGTGCCGGAGCGTATCATAGCTCCTAAAGCACCTTTTTCTCCATGCCTTCCACCCAAAGTGTGTTCGACTTCTATAGATAGGCTGATGCCTTCACCTTCTGCTCGTTATACAGAACCGAGTGGCAACCTTCCTCCCTATTGAATAGCCGGGGCGTAGGGTGTTCGACAAACTTGGGAAAACCGTCCTCTTCATATAGGTTCCCCGGACCTGAGGTAGATCATTTATCCCTCCTTACTCCTTCCAGTTTGCCATAAACCTTCTTGGCTAACTGTTGACATCATCTTCAATCTCAGATGTCCATTCAACAAGGTGTGCTTTCCTCAAGTTTGTCAGGATCCTCTACATCTGTTCAGTCCTCCTCGAGTGTACATTCAATGTCCAAAAGCTTGCTGGCCAAGCTCTCAGACAGGGTTAAGTCTCGAGGACCTCCCTCGGGCATTGAATCTCTGGCCTTAGCCTGCCTACCAGTCTTTATCTCTTGCAAGAACAAAGGGAAGCACTCAGAAACTATTTCAGCATGCCATTTGAAGAAATTCTTCACTCGGATGCTCTCAGCGATGCTGAACAATCTCTACTCTGGCTCAACACTCCCCTGACTTACACGAAAGAATCATCCTCAAAAAACTAGCATCCCGGATGGTGGAGCTCAAGGAAAGCACCCTGAGAGCAAAAAGTATGATCCATTCTGCCAAAGCCTCTCAGTCTACTGCTTCTTAAAAGACTTCTAACTCCGAGAGTGCCTTAGATCAGTCGCATGTACAACCAACCCTAGACTCTCTATCTGAATTTTCTTAGTCAAGATCTTCCTAGAGAATAGTAGTTCAGTTCCTTTCCTCGCATTAGTTGGGAAAAGTTCAAACTCTACCATCATCACTATCTAAATTCATCCATCCCTTAAAAAAAAAAATAGGGAAAAGTCCTGCCCACTTTCTGAACCAGTTCTTACCGCTATCGCCCCTATTCTCTCAACAAAGCCTCTGCTCTCGAGTGACTTCCCTACCGCCCTCTCCAAGACGACAGGTAGGGTAAGCCTCTCTCTTTATTATATGGTTTGAGTTACTTAATTTTTCAGGCAAAAAGGATGGACATAAAGACTGAAAACAGAGCGACGAGAGCACGAGAGAAAGACATAGCGACAAGAGGGCGAGAGAGATTTTCTGATCTTCAGTGAGCGACAGATATACTAAGAAAGCAGAGGGACGGCATTCATTCTTGACTTACCGCAAGAAGGAAGGGCAGCTTGCCAAGGCCAAGACCTACTCCTCCTCCAAGATCGACTACTCTCACTACAGCTACTAAAGCTATGAACCGCGTTATATTTAACTTCCTACCTCTGCTTCTCCCTCTGAACCAACCAGCTATACTGAGGCTGCCAAGTCCCCTCACAGGCCTCAAGCCATGACCGAGGAGTACAATGGTCTTATGCAAAATCATACTTGGTCCTTCGTTCAGAGTTGGAATTCTAATCAAACTCGTCTTTGACATCAGATCTTCTCATCCGCCCGGGCAACCTCCGGTCCGGTAGGGGTCTTTCTGTTCGAATTGGATTTATTACTAATAGACGAGTGAATCGATTCGTAGCACTTTATAAAGGTTAATCGCTTAGCTTAAGACATGGGATTGGACAGGTTTCAAAGCTTAGGAGTTAAGGTTGCATTCCCTTTATCAAGTGGACTATTCTTTTTAGACATAAAAGATTCTCTTACTAATATCAGAAAAAGCGATAAGAAGGTCAAATCCTGCTACTAGACCATAAATCGAGAACCGATTAAGATGACCGAACCTATGAATACAAATAAAGGGCTTGGATTCGCATATTTAAATAACCAAGAAAAGAGATACTAGTTCAGGGGCATGTCCCAGGTAAAAGCAATTAATCCAATCGGTGAAAGCAGGTAAGCGCTACAAGCAGGCAGGAAATATATGTGGTCATACCGTAGTAGATGGCACTTATCCACTTGGTGAAATGCATTTGACCGACCGCATGGACTATGTTGAAAGGATTTTTTTTTATGAAATTATTGAGCGCTACCTTACCTCTTCCTGTAAGGCGCTTCACCATCGGCCACTAAGGGGCGGGAAATAGGTTCTAGGGGGCCTATCTATCCAAGTTCTGGTTCTAGCTTTTCTAATCGGAAGAACTAGATCTTCCTTTCGATCAAAGAGGTGCTGTAGATGTAACACCAACAAAATCTCAATTAAAAAATCCTAGCAAAAAAGCAATAAATCAACAAGCATACCAATAGACATACCTTGAATATAGCTTAGCAATCCTTACTTTGATTTTTTTATTGAATTTCGAGTTGTAGTTACAGGGAGAGATTACTCTACAATCAATCCAATCAGTCTCTCTTTCTCAAGCAAGGAAAAGCTAGAGTCTGATAGGCCCGGTGAGTCCAAGTGAGTCCAACTTCCCAGATCGGATTAGCTCTCGTTCAAGAAGCCTAGCCTTCTTTCGTCAAGGCTGTTGAGGTTCCTAAGGCTGGCTTTCAAGCGAATAGACAAGTTTGGCATGTACCGAACCTGGCCTCTTTTCCTAAGTCGACGAGGGAGAAGCTTTTCAGTTGATTGGCAATCCAACTGATGATAGGGACCTAAGCGCCCATTGTCTTTTATATTAGTAGTCCCCTTCTTCCGTCGCAGCTTACATGTGTCCAATGCTCTTCCTCCGTGTCTAGTAGGAAGTAGCGACCCTGCCCTTTTAGAGATAGAGGAAGATAAAAGTGATCCGATTTGCCGGTTCAATAAGGAAATCTTCGCTGTTTTCAGAAATAGGCTATAAATGTTATAAAGTTAAGATGCCAAAGAAGCTAACCACTAGAATCCTATAAAGGGGAGCCTAAATGCAGCTGATCCGCAGGAAGAGTCATTCTCTTTTTTTATTGAATGGACCCCTGGTCGGATGATCCCTCTTTATTAGAACTCCTTGTTTATAATTTAAGTCTCACACTTGGTCGTATCATCGATGGAAGAGAACACATCATCTTTGCCCTCTTCTTTGGGTTCTTTTCTTTAGTAGCGGGGAGAAAGCTTCCATTTTTTGAATGAAGGGCGCAGTAGGACTAGGCCTTCTTTGGCAGTTCCAGCGGCTACAAGGGCAAAAGGAGTACTGGACGGAGTGGAAAGCACAGACAGCCTAGAAAGCAAGGAAAGGACAGTTTGGTATACTATCAACAAGTCTTTCTCTTCATTTGAAAGTTCATATCTGAATGAGTCATCTTTCGTTTACTTACGTTATATGCTTTCCCTCTCTTCCCTTTCCCTCAACTCGGAATTGGAAGACTTAAGGGAAGCTACTACTCTCGAGTACTGGTTGACAGACCAGACCAAACAAAGTAAAGACTTTTAGTGTAAAGAAGCTGGCTGCAGAGGGAGCTTGGATTCCATGAAGTTTATGATCGATCTTTTCTATTTGCTTTTTTCTTTGGCGGATAATCGTCTTCGTCATTAAAATCAGCTGATCTCTAGCTTCTGCCTGTTCCCGATTAGCGGCTTCTTCACGAATCAACCTCTTCCCGACCTTGCCAACAAATCCCTAAATTCCTTCTCAGATCAGATTTGCTTGGCCTATTAGGTAAGAGAAATAAGAGAAATAGAGATTTGACAGGCGAGTAAGGGCCTGTCTCTTCCCTGTACTCTAGTTAGACTAGCAATCCTGGTTATAGGCTGAAGTACCTGGGTTATGATAGCATAATCTATCAAAGTGGAGACAAGAGAAAGCAAGGTGAAAGGCCAATCGAAAGAGTGGCGCAGCTGGACCACACATGTGCTGTGGATAAGGAGGGGGTCTTATGTGAGTCTAGGCTTAAGCTCCAACTCAAATCGGTCCCTGTCGGTCAGTCCTGTCTCATTCCTTCCAAATGTTTCGGGGGTCCTATCGAACAAGGGTTTCTGGAATTACTGACTTTTAGGAGAGGAGCGGAAAGGAGAGATTCTTGGATCAGTCAATGCTTGGATGGCTAAAGAAGCAAAGGAAGAAGGTGGCCACTCTACAATAAAAGGTAGAGGAAATGCGCGGGGACTCCCTTATGCGGAAGCAGATTAGGGCCAATGGAGCTCATAGTTGGGCTGTCAGACAAGGGTACCTTTGGCTAGAGAGACCTGAAACCAAGACCTATATAATTATAATGGAAAAAAGGATGGTAGGGAGCTGGATAACCGCTTGTGGCAGCTAGAGCGCTTTTTTGAGGCCACCAAGCTCAAAGATCAAGAGGTCAAAAGAGGAACTGCCACTATGTACTTAAACGAGACTGCTAGGTTCTTGACCGAGCCTGATAAGTTGTGGTTGGTATGCGGCATTGTCTTAGGCTGTTGCTTACCGATTAGCCCGGCCTACGCCTGATCTTCGACCACCCTTTACTTCCCAGAGTCTTAACTCCTAAGCCAAGGAAATAAGTCAAATCCCATGTGTTGAGCATATAGCTATAGCTAACGTTTCTGCTTTGCTTGGACTTCAGATATTCTGATTTCCTCTGCTCTATCAATCTAGTCTGTCTTCAGTCTTGGATTGGTCTTCAGTTGATGTGTAAGAGGGAAGCCCCCTACAAAGATGATATGGAAATAGGCCTTTGCCAATAGACCGTGCTCGACCTGAAAGTGCATTCCCTTTCTCGACAGAAAGAACTTACCAACTGGATGAGAGAGATAGTCATTCCGAACTCATGGGACTTAGAAAGTTCCTCAAGAAAGAGAAAAAAATCATTCCTTAGCCAATCAAGCCTTACTTATTCTTCTTTTGTTTCTTGCCCCCCGATAAGCTAGGCCCCTTAAGGCTAAGTGTAAGTGATTCTAGTAAGGAATGGAATCATGTACTTTTCGAAGCAAGCCATTGCGGATCATCTTGTTTTTCCTTTATCTGATTGGCAACCTAGTCTTCTACTGATGCCATAGATATAATATGCCTTATTCCCTCCTAAAGCTTTCCTTCCCACTCACAGGATATATAATGTAGAGTTCGCCGATAAGAAAGATCCATTGATCACGTTAAGTGCACAGAGCTATACCCCTATCGGGTTGGTCGCTTTTCGCCCTACCTCTTTCGCAAAGACCCTTTTCTTGTCCCTAGATATAGCACGTTTATGAACCTATCATAGATATGTGTGTGATCAAAGCCTTTTTTAAAAAGGCGGAATAATCTATTACACCGGAGTAAGGTAGGGTAGCTATAGATTGGAATTCCAATTCCCTCTTTTCAGCCCGGATATATTTCATTAGTAGTAAGCCGCTAGAGTCACCCCGAGTCAGTAAGTTGAGACAGAAGTGAGAAGTTTCAGTTAAAATTACGTAATTCCATTTTTTTCTGAAAGAGAGGATAGGGTACGAGTTCAGTACTTGTAGCGAGTAGAAGAGAGCTAGAGAGGTTAAGAGGATCGATGTAATTGAGACCGAAGGGAGAGGGTTGTTTTTGAGGCTCGAGAAGTCCGTTTTGCTTCTTGAGCACTGTAAGGGGAAGGGGAGACTATTGAATAACCGTAACCTTTACCTTTGCAGCGCAGACATAGTCTATTTTAGTGAGACTTCCGGGAGTGAAAGTGAAAGGAATCTGAATTTGAGTTAGTGAAATCAGTCGACAGCACCCATTCCACATAGAATGATTTTCTTGCTTCCTGGCGATAACATCATAGCCTATCAGATATAGATCAGTATACCAAAGCCTTCACTATGTGTGAAGCAAGTGACTTTGAAAGCCTGTATCCGTATTAGAAAGCGAGTAAAAGCTTAGCTTACCTGTGAAGAAAGCCAGAGTCTTTTTAGCCAGTTGCTGTCCTTCTAGTTGCTTTTATTTTCCGCCCTGGCGGGATTGACTTTGGATTATTCTATTTTGCCCTTGGAGTAGGAGGGCTTTTCTATGGAATGATGTATAGGGGGTGGCCGCATATAGCGTAGTATAATATGGCCTGAGGCTGGAATACGTGACCTTTCCACTGTGCCTTTGAAGGAGCGTAAACTCTGGGGCCTATCCTTACTAGCTACAATAAGGAGCTGTAAAAGTCCTAGGTTTCCTTTCCAATCATTCTAACCTTGACTACTGCTCTAACGTGCTACCATTCCGGCTATTATAGAATCTTTCCTACTCTCTGTAAAAGCATATATCAACCTGCCTCTACTGTCTAGAGTTAGTGGGGCAGTCCCTGTCCCTCTAAGTGGATAAGCTAAAGATTAGTAATTAGATTTCTCTTTCCTTTCAGCTAGTGCTTTAATGCTCGTTTGGTTTATAAGAAACACTTTTGTAAAGCTATTCACTCGACCTATAGGGAAGAGAGCTTGAAGGCAGTGTCAGTCTTAAGGGTTTTGGAGTCCTTCTGCAAGCAAGCGCATCTAATGTAATTGATAAACCTTTTCGTTCATAAGCCCTGAAAACGAATTCCTTCGATCTACCCTGCCAGCCCTCGTAGCAGTTGTCCCAGTATCAAGAGGGTTTCTTTCCTCCGTAGTATATTACCTGGTAAGGGAGGGAGTACGATAAAGAAAGGGACTGCTTAAAAATCTTCGAAGTTGTAGAAGAGCCATCCGCTTTTCCTTTTTGCTTACTTTTTCCTTATAAGATACCGGCTTGTGTGAGTGCATCGCTTTCCAATGTTCATTATTTTATTTACTTTTCATTTATGTATATATACTTTTTAAGAGCTATCACATATCCCAACCATCTAGAGTGGCCAGCTTGCAGTGAAGATACTCCCAACCTGATAGTTGAAGTGCGAGGATAAGCCCTAAAGTGCTAAGTGCTTACAGCTAGTTTGAAAGAAAATTTTGAAAGAGAATGTCGTCCTAAGCTTTTGAGTAAGCCAATGTGATAGCATCGTTTAGTGGGAAGTGTTAAGCCATTCAGTTCCAGCAAACAATCTTAGGTAAGAAAGCACAATTTCAGAAAAAGAGGAGCCTCTGCCTCTGGAGAAAGAATACTAGTTTCACCAATTGAATCAGTTTGAGTTGCAGTTCCTTTCGATGCCCTGCCGGTTGAGCGGGAGTTCTCAGTTGAAGTAGTTGATAGTGCCATCACCCTAATTGGAATACTAGTCCAAGTCTCAATTTTTTAAGATAGATGCTGATGGAGACACTTTGATTTTTTTCTCAACTTTTGAGGACTCCTCTTCATATTTTTTCTCTTATTTACTACTTAGGCTAGCGAAGTGAGCTCCCCGGGCAAGTTGTGCAGTTAGAAAGCACTTTATAAAGTGTCTGTAGAAAACCTGTTTCAGTTAAGCCAATTGCAGTCCTGGGGTAAGGCCTTTTGTCAGCCATTCCTATCGTTAACTCAGCCAGTACTCTCTCATGAGAGCGCTTTAGATAAGATTCCCCGGAAGGCTAGAGATTCCGCGATCCCCCGCTGTAAGAGCTACCATTCATAGTAGACCTATCAGTTTGAATACCCTTTCCTTTGTTTTTGCAAACCAAGCAAGCTTCCTTCTTATATTCTGAGTAGCCCTATCAAAATAAATAAATAAATAAGCGCTTCTCAACAATCCTACTTTCCTACCTCACCCAAAAAGACATGCATACCTCTATTAGTGGATTCACATAGCACTCTTGTCTAGGAATCACAACAATGTTGAACTTAGATTAGAATTCTAGGCTATTTCGCGCTGAGCAAGTCAAATACTCACTCACTAGTAAGTGCTTGAAACTCTCCCTTTCCTTTCATCCCGTTCACTCCTGTCCCTTGGGCCACTTCTTTCACTTGTCTTTAGGCACTAAAAAAAAGAAGAAAGCATACTAATAGAGGCTTGATGCCTATAATCGTGTTTTGTTAAAAACTCTGGATTTGATTAGCTTATCTGCAGTTCCTGATGGAAAACGTGCTACTCCTCCTGCTCCTGCTGCGGATTCAAGAGGCTGCCTATGAATGCCATCAATTCCTAGCGTAAACGCTGTCCTCTAGTTGGAATGTCGGCGAATAAGCTTATCATGTCAGATCATATGGGCATTCAATTCCAATGGCGAGTTCTGGCTTGGCTTTAGATCAGATCGGATAATTCCCTTCCTCGCTCATCTGACTTAAGACTTAATAAGTCCCACAAAAAAACATGCTAACATTAGGAATTGAAATTGGCTCTTTCCTGCTACAGGTATTGGATTCCGTTTTCACTATTTCACTAAAGAAGCAGATCAATGTGCCGCTACTTCTGATTTCATTGCAAAACCTATTCTGTCCGTGGCTATCTTGACTATTGATCCTTCCTTTCCTGCTGTCATTCCTGGCAGGAAAACAGGTTATTCTCGAGCAGCAAGAGGACATTCTCGAACAGTCACTTTTGGATTCGATGCTCTCCTTGGCCTTGCCTTTTAGAATGTATTATATTCGCCTATTCTCTGTGCGTCGGTGTGGTTCTCCTATTGATTCATTTCCTTTTTTTTTGGGGAAACCCGGGAATTTGTCCTAAATCGTCTTTTTATTTCCCTTTCGATTGCCTTTTTTTTCTTACTGTTGACATGGCTTAATTCCTCCAATCCTTCCTCTAACAGCTTCTTATGAAGCACTTTCCCTTTTCTCTTATCTAGTTATAGGCTAGCCAAATCCTCTTCTCTGCATATTTTGCATGTCCCCTGTCTTATCAAAAGTATGTCACTTCCGGATAGCGTCATTCTCAAGTAGCCTATTTGTCAACTTCTCTAAACCTGAAAAGAGCTGCTATTCCGACATTATGCTAAACGCACCAGCCGTTATCCCTCCTACTCCTTGCCTGCCCCATTTGGATTCTAAATCTTGCCTTAGTTCAATAAGTGCCTTTTTAATGGTCAAGAATGGTGAATTGCAATCAGTTCCTTAACAATTTTTTTTAAGCGCAAACAGCTTATTCGTTCTAACCTTACCTTATTCTTTTCGTGCCCCTTATAAACAAGCATTGCCTTCTTCTTTTAATCCCTCACAGCAGGTCCATCTGCAGCCTATGCGGATAAGATCAAAGCGATCTTGCAAAAATCTTCTTCATTAAGTTTTTAGTATATGCCGTTATGCTGATGCTAATGTCGGAGAATGTGCAGTGAATTTTATTTACTTGTCCTATTCCTTATACTATTGGATCTGAACTATTGATCTGATTCACTTTAAGAAGGCATTCTTGTCTTGCGCAAAGAGCTTATTCGATAACATATAGGACAAGTGGAAGATGAGGATGAAATAGCTGCCTAAGAGCCTATTCGTGCAAACAGCTTATTCTATAGCAAGGGAAGTCTTATTGCTAGCAGCTCCTTCTATCAAAGAGCCAACCATGGCATTCGATGCATCTCGGATTCGATGGATTATCAAGCTCTGAAGGTTGCTAGCGTTCGAGAAGGTGCGTAGCCTATCTATAGTAAGGGCAAGAAATCCCTCTCGCTTCGTGAAAGCAGATAAAAAGTAATGGACGTAATGGACAAAAGCGTCTTGATGTCGCAAATCGGATTCTAACTGTTAGGAATCTCTATCGCTGCTTTTCCTTTTCCTATTTTTTGTGGATACCTTGAATACCATACGAAGATCTTGCCAGTTGAAACTGCTTCATGCACACCAGAACGGCTATGCGAAATGGTTACAGCCCTATGCCTTGAAGTCTGATACCGATTATGGGCGGTTCAGGGTGGGGTCAGAAGGTACGCAAAAGAGAAAATAGGGTAACATATTCTATTTCACCGGTATAGCCATTTCTGCCTTTGATGACATGGCCAGGACTGCCGATGGTCAAAATCACAGGGGCATCGACCCACCTTCAAATGCATTTCGCAAAAAGATCAACTTGTAACATTTCCAGGTCTTTCTGCTCCAAAAAATTCAAGTGATATTGGTGCTCGCTCCGGTGCTTATAGCTTCGTGGATCTAAATCACCATCTCGAAATGGAAGATATGCTGTTGGTTTGCCCCTTGCCCCTGCTTCGGGTGGAGCAGCTCTGCCCTTGCTACTCTCTTATAGTAACTAGCGGTTATCCCAAGCGAATTGTAAATACTACACTAGTGTGGGCGGATCAATGACTACTGGACTCGAGGGCCTCCTCGACATTAGACAGAAAAATGATATGCTAAATGCACTAATCTTTCTGGTTGAGTACACGGGTACTGCTCTTCTAAGTTGAGCTGGCCCGGGAAAGGGAATCTGGGAAGGAAGACCTTCTAATCTAGAACCAAAGGACTACTTCTCGTGAAGAGCTATTTGAAGGAATCTTTCGCTGTATGGCCTCTGAAGCTTCTGCGAATATATTTCCCTTTTTTTTTTAACAAAAGGAACCGCGAACAGCTCTTTGCCTTTCTGCTTCAAAGAAAGAGGTGGGGAGAACCATCAGTTGGAGCACCCATAAAGCTTGGGAAATGCCTTTTCTGAGCCGCCTACCTATCCGCTACTCTCATTGATTCTCTCATAAGATGATCAGACAGGCAAGTCTAGCTCACAAGCAGCTGTGGAACGTCTTCCCTGATCTCTGCTGGTGTGTAATGCCAGTCAAGGTATAGAACAATCTATCGAGATGGCGTCTCATAATCATTCAGTAGTGGACTAGCCCTAGCGGCGAAAGCAGTTCAACCAGAACAGCTCTAGGCGGCGCACTCAATCAGCGAAGGAAGAACACGTAACTAAAGCGCTCCAACCAAAGGGGCGCTAAGCGCACACAGCGTCTTTGTTGATTTCGTTGGATTGGATAATATAGAAAGCCGCAGAAAGCATTGGCTTGCGGTCCCTAGTGCACTCAACTCAAGCAGCTCAGTTTGCTTTCCGAACTCTAACTAGCAAAGCGCAGCGTGAAACCAGTTGATTTCATTCGATGTAGTGGTCCGATTGCCTAGTGGAAGCCCTTAGGCACTTGATTCTAGCGTACGCTCGGCTCCTCTACCAATCACCACAGCGCGAGATGCGAAAGAGTGACCCATCTCTCTACACCAACTGGCGGAGAAAAAACCTGTGCTCTTTCAACCTCGGTTAATGTCCTAGGCTAAAGCCCTTCCCCTAAGTATGAGTTGAGAGTCTCAGAGCTTTCTTTCCTAAATAGTTAACCTCAACTATTGAGCCTATTCCTTGACTCGAGCTCCTTTACAAAGGAATTTCTCAGAAGCATCCCTGCCTGATCTATCTCACTATTTCGCTTTCCTAATCTCTTTCAAACCTATCTTGCTCTTTGCCCAGCTGAAGCCTAATTCATGTTTTCTCTTCTTCTACTTGAAGTGAGGACCGTGTCTGTTATTGAATTACTTTCACTCCGGACTTCCCTTCTGATCTCATTCCGTATTCACATTGATTTTCATTTCCCGCTTGTTCACATGGAATTTCCCTCTAATACCAGTTCATTAAGCCACATACTACAAGAGATTCTTATTACATAGAACCTTTCTTCAGAAGACAACAGGACAGTTTAAGTAAGTAAACTGCCTAGATATTCGAAATGGAGTTTATCCTTCTCAGCTTTCACCACTATCACACTACCTCCTACATATTGAAATATGCCTACTTCACCGGCTATTGTACCTACTTCACTTCCTGAGACTCAACCCTACTTCGTCTTCCCCACTCTATTTCTTAACCCTACTGAGCTTCCTTGCTTGTTCTTCTAGCCTACTTCGCTTTCGCTTCTTCTTACTTTGGTCGAGTCAGCTTTCGTTTCGATTCCTCTTCTAAAGGTCGAGAAGTCCACTTACCTGAGCCTGAGACTGAGCCTGTTTGAAATAGTTTCACTACCTTCTATTCAACTACGACTAGAAAGAGTCAATTTCATTGAACCTTAAGCTCACAACGTGGACTTATAGTCAATATTTCCTGTTGAGGACCGTTGCTATTTGAACTTCGAATTCCTCTTCCTTTGAAAGCGTCAGCTTCCCTTAGCAGTTTGATTATCCATTTCATTCCCCTGAGACTGAAGTTGCTAACAAACGGCTTATGGTTCTATTTGCACTTCTCCTTCGCTCCTTTACATCGCATTTCATTTCCCACTGCACTTCAGCTTGAAACACTAGAACAGTTCCTTCAGCGGAAGAACTAATCTGTGCTCGCTTTGAAAAAATAGAATCTAGACTCGGGCAACCTTTTCGAAGAGGACGTTTCCTCTTAAAAAGTTCGAGATTTCGCTTTCCTAAACCTATCTTGATACTCGAGCTACCTCGCTTTACTCTTTCTAGCCTCCTATATTTCACTTTCCTAAAGCGTACTTTCTATTCTTTCGACTTGATCTATCTCGCTTGACTAAAACTATCTTTCTCAATGGACAGAGAGCGGAAACACTCCACTGCGCAAACGAATCCATCTCCTCCCGTATCCATTGCATCCTTGCCATCAATGCCATCTCTCTTTCTTCCTGGAGAGGACTTTTTTTTTCTAAGGTTGTGACGTTAGGTCATCCTAGATTGAGTAGCTCGACTTGCTTGAGTGAGAAAAGCCCGATTGCTTATAAATAGAAGTCTTTGTATTTGTACCACTTCCATTTCTGATTTCTACCTCGCGAGAGCCTTAAGATAAGAAGACCGGCCTTTTTTAAGATTATGATATACTAGCTGAGCCTATAAAGAGTTCTAGCTTGAATCTAGCCCGAACTCTCTTCCTTGCTCGTTGATAGGAATTTCTCTTCACTGCGCCCTGCCTTTCTTCTGATTCGGTGGAGGCTAAGAAGAAGTCTTAGATTCAGCTCACGACTGGGAGGATGAAACAACTAGCAAGCCTATTCCTTGACTCAGAGGGGAGGACAGCACAGAGGTCTTACCGAAGGCACTTTCACACTTCCTACTATATCTACGCTCCGCCCCTTCGCATTCTTCTCTAAAGTAAGCCAAACGATTGATGTCAAAGAAAAGGACCACCCACCCAGCAAAGATAAGAGTGAGGTCTTTCAGCCGGGAACTTCGAACTAAAGATTTGCTTTAGGGGGTATTAAGGGAACAGAGAACTATTTACTTGAGATTTGGAACTTGACTGGCTATCAAGAGTTAGAAAAGAAGTTTATCCCAAGCGGGAAATCAGGAAGCTCTGCTCTAGTATCTCTACCTATAACAAGGTATCAAAGATGTTTTGTTGCTTACAACGAAGAGTTCTAAAATAAGTTTCGTGGTTCGTACTTCCCTTTCGTATGATCTTCACGATTGAGCTTGACTAAACTGGCTCACTAGCCCAGCCTTGACTTATAAGATTCTTCTTCTGCCCACTAAACGGAAACGAATCCAGGGCAAGCAAAGATAAGAATTCCTAGCCCATTCATATATAATGATCCCATCTACTAGAAAGCGCCTATTCCTTTCTTAAATAGTTAACTAGCCCCGCTTGCTCAACCCTGCTCCTTTCTAGTCGAGCCCAAAATCTCTCATTCCGGAATTCCCTACTTGAGCACAGACTCCTAAAAGTCTTCCTATCAAGCCTTCTGATCTTGATTAATCTACTTTCCTTGCTCTTTACTTGCCCTACTTCGCTTCCTCTAAACTTACCCTGGCTCACAACTTAGACTGATATTATCACTTTCGTGGTTAGCTTTGCTTTCCTATCTATTTAAACTAACTACTACTATCTATTAGAAGAAAGACAAGCTTACCTTCAGGGGAAATAACTATTTCACTTTCAATAGTGTATCTCCCGTCCCACAATCAATAGAAATGAAGGGTCCGAAGGAGATTCGATACGTGGGCTTATCCGTAAGGAGAATGCCCGTAGAATGAGTTTTGTTCAAGTCAGCCAGCTAACCATCATCTTTGTCTCCCGATCCCTCTTTTCCTGATGACGGAAATGACTCCACCAGAGGCGATGATCCAACCCTTTTAGTTACCGAGAACTTCGTATCTATCTGAGGGCAGGACTGCCTGTGTAGGCAAAAACTCAATCCAACTAAATCTTTAATAGCCTATATAATATGAGTCTCTCAGGCTATTCAAATTTAGGGTTTAGGGTGGTTACATACTCGTTTAGCTTTTCTTTCCTCTTCTTCCATAAATAAGAGTCCCTTTTGTTGAATTCCATTTTTGTATTTACTCACTAAATGAGGAAGTCGCTTTATATATAAAGTAATTAACCTTTCCGGATAAAAATTTGCCCACGAGCTCGGATAAATTCTTTGACTCGAATTCGTATAAGGTTTGTAAAATAGCTAATAAGATCTTGCTCTCTGTACAGATGAGAACAGCAGAACGCAAAGGCTATCCGAATTTGGATAAATACAATTAGTGTAAGTACGAAGGAGGATAGGTTCTTCCTCTTTTTCGTATTCATTTTCGAGATTATGTGTTCTACAGTGAATTTCTTCTTCAACCGTTTAAAAGGAGCTCTTAACTCAAGGATTCCCATCTGATTGAGATAACCAAGCCTAAAACTCTTGTTTTGCGGGGTTGACTTCGGATCAGTTCTATGGAGGTCTACGATCAGCTGGCGGCGCATCGAGGCACTCTCTTGCACAACCACTACTTTTCTTGCAGGCAGGGAAGACTGAGCTCAGCCTAGACTGAATTCGTCACTCTTGGCAAAGAAGGGGAAGGATGCCAGGTAGAGTGCTTATGCCCGGGCCTCAAAGAGGCCAGGTGGGGAGAAAGATTGTTCCTGAAGTTTATGCTAATCGATTGGGTAGTCATGAGGAGTCGCAAACACAAAATTGCCGCTTCTATGGCAGCTTGTTGCTATGCTCTACAAAAAAAGAGCAAGAAGCCAGTCACGGGCTAACCTCCTTAAGTCTACAACTTCCGACTCCTTAAACTTGGTTGGTGTGCCTGCTTATTCTCTGCCCTATCAAAGAAATGTTCTAGTTCCTTGCGAGGAGACTGACAAGAGTCAGAATTTAGACTATTTTCTTAGGGTAGTAGAATGGGATTGATGATGAGCGGGCAAAAGCCCCCAGATCTCCTGGTTTGTGAGCCAGGTTCAACCCTTCTTTTTTCTTGGCACGAGATGCCGTTACACCATACACGGTAGGCGAAAGACCAAGCACTAATATAGATGATTAAACATTTCGGTATTTCGACATGTGATTCACTGCCGAAAGCTACTTCTTGTACGCTAGCACTTGAGGGAGGTGGTTCGGCTACCTTTTTCGTCGTGTTTGCGGTTTTTCTTTCATCAAAGAAAAAATTTCTTTATCTCTTAACTTTATCTTCATCAATGGCATAGTATAAAGCATTGATGAAGATTCATAGCTTGGGAAAAGACCTGAAATCCTACCTTCCGGCATTGCGATAAAGTGTTGACAAAGCAGAGTGAAAGGCACCACATCGAGAGAGAGGGCAGGGGAAAGACCTGGACATTGAGAGGCGGACAACGAGGTTATATCGCTCTAAAACTGGTACTGATAACGAACCACAAGCTCTAGCTTTTAAGCCGAAGAAAGAAGCAATCATACCCCTGAAACAGAAAGATATTGCACTTCAAAATCGTTACTAGAAGCACTGCAAGCGCACTTCCTATCTAGGCAAACCAAACCCGTTTAGGCGTCGGTGTGCTAAGAAATTGGATTGAATGAATGACTTATTATGTTTGGGTTTACCACCAAATATCTTTTGAATTCGGCATCGCGCGTCTTTGATCCGCAACGCGAAACTTCTCGTTATACTGCTCCTCGCGTATGTCCCCCAATTCCTTCATATGCTCCCTTGCCCCGTAAGCCTTGCATGAATTTTCCGGGGGTTTCGTCTAGTCCGTCGAGAAAGAGTGTTTGGGACCGCCAAGTAGAACTTGAGGGGGCTGTTGATGAGGAATCCTTTGACTCGGGGTAAAGGGCTCGAGGCGGTAAAGATAGTGAAGGGACTTACTGGTATTAGTAGTTTTCTTGGATCAGGGGTAGACAAGAAGAAGCTCCGGTTTGAAAGGTCCCCCGAACGGGGGCTAGGGCATCTTGTTCGCGAGAGTGGTTCCCGTCCCGGTGTTAAGTTTCGTGAGATGCCGTTTTCGCGTGTCGACTCTTATTTGAAAGTTCAGTCTTAGTCTTTGGAGAGTCTTTTTGCGCTGATAATGCCGTTATGCCTAGGCTGTGGGCTCTTTTGGTTGTCCCTTCCCGACCTTAATGACCTTCCGCGGATCTTCTTAATCAAGCGATAGGGGCCCTTGCCCGAGCCAGGGAAGTTCCTTCTGGTAGTGAGTTGATTGATGGGGCTCTCAACACCGCTACTAGTGGGCATGCCCTTGGCCCTGTTGTGGGTCCCTCCGCTGTAAGTGAGGCCTTGCCCTCTGGCCTGCCGTCCTACAAATCTCCTCATAACGCAGCAGCATATGGGACAAGTGGTAGGCTTAGTATGGTCGTTTTAGCTCTTTCTTTGACTTCCGTAGCCGCGGGAGTTGACCTTTCATCAGTGGGGGGTTCGTAGTTGGGATGTTTTTTCCGTCGACGCTCCTGGTTGTTCTTGTTTCTTTAGTACCTTCAGTTGTTCCTATATCTGTCATGTTCCTTGGATTATTTAAAAGTGGTGGTATTCAAGCTCTTATTTTTGCAACTTGCACCGCGGTGGTCTAGAAAAGAGGAATAGATCATCAGGTATCGGCGCAACATTCTTTTTTATTTAGTTTTAGCCGGCTCCCCTTGAGGGGGCTTTGGTCAATTAATGGCGGCTGATCATGACGCGAAGAAAGCCTATACAACAAGTGAGAAAGTTTCTTTGTAAGCAACTTGGCCGTATAAGAGATCTTGTTCATTCACTGCCTGAGACTGAGATTGAGCTTCCTTCGCATTCGGCTTCCTCTTTGCCCTAGGATGACTAGGAATGGATATGACCTGAACAAAGGATCTTCCCCACTCCGGACTTCCCTACGGAACTGAATTCAAGGGCTGGGCTTATGACTGAACACAATTTAAATCGAAATTAATAAGATTGAATTGATCTTTGACCTTGCCGTCAAGAACTGCTGTTCAGGTTTAGGAAGAATCATGTCTTTTATTAAGTTAAAGTGTGAAAGCCGAAACTGAATAGGAACGCTAAAGCCCTCTTTCTCGTGCACAGGATTCAAAGAGGGACAGAGGTAGTGTTCGGGTTATGTATAATGACGATTCGCAAAGTGCAGGTTTGCATCCGATGCCTACAAGACAAGGGCTTGCCCAAGTAATCGCGTAAAAGGAGGGGATATCAAAGAAAGCGCCTCTTTATACTTACTTTTTCCTGCCAAGGACCGAGAATCCCCTGTCTCAGAATCACAGCACCAGTGGCTCCCTTCCGTATAGCGAAAAATCCGGGACATATCACCCTAGAGCTGAAGATACTGTCCGTGCCAAATAAAGACCAAAGTGGGACTCTTCCTCAACGTGATAGTCGAAACAACTAGGCGCAGCTTTGAAAATTCTTGTTTGGTGCCGCACCAAAGAAGCGCAACCGCATCTGCAAGTAGAATCTCGATACATGAACTGCGCTTAACACTGACCAAATCCTAATGCACACATTTTGACTTGATCACACAGTTGCAAACGCATAAAAGAAAAACCAGAGGAGATGATCAAAGACGGAAGCGGAGACTCATTCAGGCAAGTCACTTCACTTCGTCATACGAGAAAGCAAGACCGACGAACCCGACCCTAGAACGACTTTCACTTTCAACTTGCACCTTCATCTTGAACTTGAACCGCAACGCAAGATCCATTCCACTTGCACTTTCAAATAAAACAGTCATCTGGAAGGTAAGGAAGGTTCACTGAACAAAGACCAACTCGACCAAAGACACATAAAGATCCAGTTTGCAATCTGTTTATCGCTTCGCTAGCGAGGAAGAAGCTTGTCCCGAAGCGGCTCGATAACGTATCTTTCCAGCGGTTAGCGAGGAGAAAGCGCGAATACCTCTTCTCTCACTATACTGACTTCCCGGCAAAGCAACGGAGAAAGAGTGACCGACCACAGGTACCAACACTACTAGAACGGCACTGACAACTCAAAATCATAATGGCGCTCGCCTATTCCTCTCTCGGATCTACGACCACCCTCCCAGGAATGGGTATATTTAGAAAGATAAGTCAATCCTTATTTCCGGTTAGTAGGATGGAGCTATACGCAAGCCAATGCCAAGCGCTTTGACTTTTAAGGCGAAACCTTCTCTTTAAAAGTGCGGACGCAATCAGTGATGGCGCAGAGGACCAAACGCTTCCGCGGAGTTACTGGTGAAAGGCAAGCAAGTCACGCGCAAGGTGGATTGATGCTCTTTAGGCCGCACCGACCGCATGACGGCAATTGACTTTTTATGTTATGTTCAAAAAGAAAGAGCACTGGCCACCCTAACCGAACCACGATAGCCAACGTACCACACACGTAGACCACAGTCTCGATCACAGGAAAGGTCAACTAGACCGGAGCTCGATCCACACACGGCATGAACCTCTGCGCTTTTTGGGTATAACAGGCAAAGGGCAGTTGAACCGGAGACGCGCCTTTTCCGCAATTAGCACAAAGGGAGCTCTCGCATTCTGCTTTTTTTCTCACCATCTTCCAAATAAAATGAAGAAAAAAGAAAAGCTCGGTCCCTTTTCAAAGAAAGAGCCCTGCTTTTGGCCCCTCTCTGAGTTGGAAAAAAACGACAAATTTAAATGATGCTTATCAAAAGTTTAATACGACAGGACAGTTAAACGTGGCGATATTGGGACGATAGCCTCTTTGGAGAAAGATAGAATCGTGTTGTCGGACGCGGATTTCAATCTGATTGAAAAAGATTGTTCTAACTCTACTTTTTTGTTTCAACTAAGAAACCTTATGGAAAACTACCCTAGAGTACTACCCCTCTCGTAGACCACTTCTGATCTTCAATCAGCCTGATCTACGACCACCCTTCTCGTTCCGACCAGCCCTTCTACTCTTCCGGGGGACCTCATCAATTTCGCTTTCCCTTTTGCCATTATCTCTCCCGTTTCGCCCCAAGTCATTTTGATATTGTTCATGGTGAAAGCTACTGGTATCCCTCCACTATAGATCACTCCCCCTCTCTCTCTCTGTTTTTAAAAAATTTGTTTTCCGATTGACGGTTCTTTTTCTTGACTTTCACGTGATCCCAATAAGGCCTCCTTACCTGGAAGACTCTCTGCATCTCATTCCAACTCTGCAGATTCTACTCTTTCTTGTCAGCTCGTCCGGTCATACTAGTCCCCCGTCCCGCTAATGCCATGGATGTCAACTTATTCACTAAAGAAAACATATTCGTTTTTGACTTTTATATTTTCCTTTCCTTGTCGCGGGAAAGCTATACCGGAAAAAAAGAGTGAATTCTGCTGCCATTCTGTGGATATTTATGGTTATCTGGATTATTGCAGTAGCTTTTTTTATGATTCCTGGGACACCTATATTTCCTTGTTTTTTTGTTCCGAGTTAGGATATTCTCGGTTTATCATCGTCGAGTGAGTGCCTCTTGCGAATAAGGGGCACGAACGCTTTCTTTTTTCTTGTTTGTAATTTTGCTAGTTATTCTTTCTTTCTTTTAAGTTCTCCTAACGTTTTTCCTTTTATACTCTATTTATATTTGAAATATTAATTATTTCTTTGTTTTGTTGTTTCTTGCGGTGTTTTTTGTTGTTGAAAAGAGTGTTTTCTTTAGTACGCCGAACCCCCTTTCTGCGGAAGATATTTAGGCTCAAAAGTTTGAGTTCATCCGGTCAGGTGCTAGGCTCTGATCTACGACCAACCTCGAACAAAAAATCGATCTCGCCATCAGCTCGACTAAGAGTTCCGAATCGAAAAAGTAAACTGAACTTGACTTAAGACGAAGGAACCGAGTGCCGAAAAAAACCGGTTTCTTAAGGCTTCAAATCAAACTACTAGTCATTAAGACGACTATGAAAGAAAAGTAAGGAAGTCCTTTTCTTGACTTGGCCTGCGTGCATTATACCTACCCCCTTTTTAAAGAACTTGATTTCAATCTCAACAAAGAAATGAAAGCATAACTCTTTGCTTGTTGTCCTCTTACTCTTTTAGCCTGCCTTGTGGAGGTCTCTCGGGTGTCTACGGCAGATCCGATCAGTCTCGTGATGAAGATAATTTCCGATCTTCCACTAAGAAAGGTATCGTCACGACAACTCAATTTGTCCGGTAAACTACTCGGGGCTCCCCATGGTTTAGTAAAAGGGAGGGGAGATTTATTCTTCATCCGGGGGTTCATTTCATTCATTATGAACTAAAAAGTGTAAGGCTGATTAGTGAGGTCTTAAATTGAAAACTTCATACAATGAATGATCAGCCATTCCATTTGTGCTTTCAGCAAGTAGGCGACGCGAATCTATGGTTTCTATGTTTCAATCGGATACCAATTGCTTGGATGCGTTTGAAAGCCTCGAGATGACTTGCAGAAAGAATTCTTTCTAGGTTTGTCTTGTGTATCCGTAACAAATGGTCCATTTATTGATGGGCGAACGACGGGGATTGAACCCGCGCGTGGTGGATTCACAATCCACTGCCTTGATCCACTTGGCTACATCCGCCCCTACCCCCGCACAGGTTTAAGTCTCTATCTACGATCAGATCCTTTCTGAACCCCCCTATGACCGCTATCAAAGAGAAGCTTTTTCCTATACTATAGTTGCAAGTCTATTGTTGTGTTTTGGAATTAGGGGAAGCAAAGCTTCAACAAATAGAAGCTTCCTGGCAAAGCTTCAAACAAAGAGGTTGGGCTGTTCACTTCATTGATTTGATTTCACTTTACTTAAGATTAAAGATAGGGGCCGGGCGGGCAGTGAAGGCTCGTTTAGTAGACAGCGAGCGAGCAGCAAGCTACGGCTTTGACGAGCAACAAGCACCTACTCCTATCAAAATGAAAAGCAGCAAGCTCCGCTTGAAGAAGCGAGCCCCTCTCAGAGAAAGCCATTGTGCGCTAGCCCCTTGTATAGGGCGTTAAGCACCTGCGCACCCCTAAACTACAAGCTTTAGCTTTGAGGCCCCTACTTGATTTATGGGATATTTGAAGTTTGATCGTAGACCACCCTTTCTATAATAGAAGGGAAGCTCGAAGAGCTTTCTTCGCATGCTTGAGCGCATCTTTCCCTTAGTAAGGTTGTCCAATTTCCTTTAGTTCCTTTATGACTAAAAAAAGATAATAGGGGTAGGGGGGCGCTAACGAGCAAGAAAAGGCCCTTACTATAGATAGGCTAACGCGCCTTTACTAATATAAAATCAAATTGGAAATAGAAGGCCCTTCTTTTTCTTTCTCAAAGTCAAGTTTCTCGCTTCTTGCTTTAGAAAGATTGCAGGGGCGCTAACGCGACCTTCCTTCAGCTGGCTCCGCCCTATCTATTCATCTCTTTTTTCAAATGGATATTTAGGGATCTCTCTTGTTCATAGATCTTGAAACCAGATCAATATCCATTTCTCAATAGATCTATCTAGATATCGATAGAAAGATATAGATCTCTATCTGGATCTATCTCCATATCTAAGGAAGAACCAACACTTAAAGGGCGTAACCAACGGAAGGTTCTCACCCTGTCCCCGACATTGTTCTCCGACGATGTCCCCTGGGCGAAAGGGGCCACCATTCTCTTTCTTTCTTCAATCGTTCCGATCAGGACAAGTGGGTTGGTTCGTTTCGTCCTCCTATCTACGCAATTCTCTGTCTTCGTTCGTGATCATGTTGGGCGAAAGGTAGTTGTAGAGGAGCGGCTGTGAAACGGCGATTCCCCCCTTTCCATTGAAGTAGGGGGGCCTCCTTCCCCACCATTCCGGCCTATTATTGATAGGGATTTTACCGATGCTGAAGGCCGTTTAGGGCTTACTAAGCCACCCACTTGATAAGCTAGTCGCCAGAAAGAAGCCACAAGGAAACGAAGCTGTCTACCAGGCTTTGCTCCCCCCCCCCCCTGTAGTCGTAGTACTCGGCTCGTCGCTACTTTGATTCAAAAGGTAACCGACGGTTCCCGACTTTATCCGGTTTCCACAACCGTAACCATTTGTCACGGAGATTACTTCATCCATAAACCCTTTTTTATTATTTCAATAGCGGTACGCTCTAAAAAAAAAGTAAAGGGTGGTCGAAGATCAGGAATGCATTATAGAAGCGGTAGCTTCCCGCCTCCTTCATTCCTACTGCCTCCTTCGGTGAGAAGTTCCCTTCCCTTTTCAAAAATGCCTGATTGGTCCGCCTCAGAAAATGTACAAAGTGGACCGCAGTTTGGCTGACCCTCTTCTTCCCATTCGGGTTGGGTTGACCCAGAAGTAAAGTAAGAAGGAATG
>NC_012119.1:210000-242500 GCF_030704535.1 Vitis vinifera | reverse complement strand
TATCCTTATGCATGAAGATAATCAATTCGGTCGTTGTGGTCGGACTCTATTATGGATTTCTGACCACATTCTCCATAGGGCCCTCTTATCTCTTCCTTCTCCGAGCTCAGGTTATGGAAGAAGGAGAAGAAGGAACCGAGAAGAAGGTATCAGCAATAACTGGTTTTATTACGGGACAGCTCATGATGTTCATATCGATCTATTATGCGCCTCTGCATCTAGCATTGGGTAGACCTCATACAATAACTGTCCTAGCTCTACCGTATCTTTTGTTTCATTTCTTCTGGAACAATCACAAACACTTTTTTGATTATGGATCTACTACCAGAAATTCAATGCGTAATCTCAGCATTCAATGTGTATTCCTGAATAATCTCATTTTTCAATTATTAAACCATTTCATTTTACCAAGTTCAATGTTAGCCAGATTAGTCAACATTTATATGTTTCGATGCAACAACAAGATGTTATTTGTAACAAGTAGTTTTGTTGGTTGGTTAATTGGTCACATTTTATTCATGAAATGGGTTGGATTGGTATTAGTCTGGATACGGCAAAATCCTTCTATTAGATCTAATGTACTTATTCGATCTAATAAGTACCTTGTGTCAGAATTAAGAAATTCTATGGCTCGAATCTTTAGTATTCTCTTATTTATTACCTGTGTCTACTATTTAGGCAGAATACCGTCACCCATTCTTACTAAGAAAATGAAAGAAACCTCAGAAACGGAAGAAAGAGGGGAAAGTGAGGAAGAAACAGATGTAGAAATAGAAAGAACTTCCGAAACGAAGGGAACTAAACAGGAACAAGAGAGATCCACCGAAGAAGATCCTTCTCCTTCCCTTTTTTCGGAAGAAAAGGAGGATCCGGACAAAATCGATGAAACGGAAGAGATCCGAGTAAATGGAAAGGAAAAAACAAAGGATGAATTCCACTTTAAAGAGACATGCTACAAAAATAGCCCAGTTTATGAAACTTCTTATCTGGATGGGAATCAAGAAAATTCGAAGTTAGAAATACTTAAAGAAGATGAAGATAATAAAAACAAAAAATGGTTTGAAAAACCCCTTGTGACTCTTCTTTTCGACTATAAACGATGGAATCGTCCATTGCGATATATAAAGGCTCGATTTCAAATTCAAAAAGCTGTAAGAAATGAAATGTCACAATATTTTTTTTATACATGCCTCAGTGATGGAAAACAAAGAATATCTTTTACATATCCCCCCAGTTTGTCAATTTTTTTGGAAATGATACAAAGAAAGATGTCTTTGTCCACAACAGAAAGACTCTCCTATGACGAACTATATAATCATTGGATTTATACCAATGAACAAAAAGAAAACACACTAAGAAAGGAGTTTATAACTAGAATCGAGGCTCTAGACAATGGATCGCTTACTCTGGATGTACTGGAAAAAAGAACTAGATTGTGTAATGATGCAACTAAAAAAGAATACTTGCCTAAAATATATGATCCTTTCTTGAGCGGACCATATCGTGGAACAATCAAAAAAATGTTTTCACCTTCAATCATAAATGAAACTTCCAGAGAAAATTCCATAGAGAAGTTTCGCATAAATAAGATTTACGGTATCCTTTTTGCTATTGATTATCGAGAATTTGAACATACATTTGATAGAAAATCATTATCAACAAAAATGGGTTATTTTTTGAACTTAATCAATCAATTTACTATAGAATCACCATCAAATTTGAATTTGAAAAGACTTTCGTTATTTCCAGAACAAGGAAAAGTTGATTCAGATTCAGAAGATCAAGCAAAATTTTTAAATTTTTTTTTTCGATAGAGTTATAACTGACCCTTAAATCCTGGGGATCAAACAATTAGAAAAAAATCTATTGGAATAAAAGAAATCAGTAAAAAAGTCCCCCGATGGTCATACAAATTAATGAAGAATGAGGAGGAAGGAGAAACTTTAGTGGTGTACCAGGAGATTCGTTCAAGAAAATCCAAACATGTAGTGATTTTTACTGATAATCAACAGAATGCCGATACTTATACTGCTAACGCTAACAAGGATATTGAGAATTCTGAGCAAACAAACGAAGTCGCTTTGATCCGTTATTCACAACAATCGGATTTTCGTCGAGATATAATCAAAGGCTCCATGCGCGCTCAAAGACGTAAAATAGTTATTCGGGAACTCTTTCAAGCAAATGTACATTCCCCCCTTTTTTTGGACAGAATATACAAACCCATCTTTTTTTCTTTTGATATTTCTGGATTGATAAAACTCATTTTTGAAAATTGGAAGGTCAAAAAATGAAAAATTGCGAATTATGCAGAGGAAAAGACAAGGGAGAAAAGACAGAAGGCCAAAAGAGAGGAAAAAGCACGGATAAAAATAGCCGAAGTCTGGGATACCGTCCTATTTGCTCAAGTAATAAGAGGTTCCTTGTTATTAACCCAATCAATTTTTCGAAAATATATTATATTACCTTCATTGATAATAGCTAAAAACATCGGTCGTATGTTATTATTTCAATCTCCCGAGTGGTCCGAAGATTTAAAGGATTGGAATCGAGAAATGCATGTTAAATGCACCTATAATGGTGTTCAATTATCAGAAACAGAATTTCCGCAAAACTGGTTAAGAGACGGTATTCAAATAAAGATCCTATTTCCTTTCTGTCTGAAACCTTGGCACAAACCTCAAGAAAGGTCCCTTGATAAAGATTCAATGAAAGATAAAGTCAAAAAATTTTGTTTTTTAACAGTTTGGGGAATGGAAACTGATCTGCCTTTTGGTTCTCCCCGAAAACGACCTTCCTTTTTTAAACCCATTTTGAAAGAACTTGAAAAAAGAATTAGAAAATTTAAAAACAAGTGTTTTCTAGTTCTAACAGTTTTAAAAGAACGAACAAAATTGTTTATATTTTTAAGGGTCTCAAAAAAAACAAAAAAATGGGTTATCAAAAGTGTTCTATTATAAAATAGAAAAAAAATAATAAAAGAACTCTTAAAAATAAATCCAACTCTATTATTTGGATTGAGAGAAGTATATGAATCTAGTGAAACTCAAAAACAAAAGGATTCGATAATCAATAATCAGATGATTCACAAATCGTCTATTCAAATTCGATCTATGAATTGGACAAATTATTCACTGACAGAAAAAAAAGTGAAAGATCTGACTGATAGAACAAGCACAATCAGAAAAAAAATAGAAAAAATTATAAAAGACAAGAAAAAACTCTTTCTAACTCCAGAGATAAATATTAGCCCTAACAAAGCTAGTTATAATGCTAAAAGATTAGAATCACAAAAAAGTATTTGGCAAATATTAAAAAGAAGGAATTCTCGATTAATTCGCAAATTACATTATTTTATAAAATTTTTCATTGAAAGGATATACATAGATATTCTTCTATGTCTCATTAATATTCCCAGGACCAATGCACAATTTTTTATTGAATCAACAAAAAAAATTATTGATAAATACATTTACAATAATGAAAGAAATCAAAAAAGAATTGGTAAACCAAATCAAAAGAAAATTCACTTTATTTCGATTATAAAAAGGTCAGTTTCTAATATTAGTAATAAGAGTTCACAGATTTTTTGTGACTTATCCTCCTTGTCACAAGCATATGTATTTTACAAATTATCACAAACCCAAGTTATTAACTTGTATAAGTTAAGATCTGTCCTTCAATATAACGGAACATCTCTTTTTCTTAAGAACGAAAGAAAAGATTATTTTGGTTTTGGAGCACACGAAATATTTCATTACGAATTAAGACATAAGAAACTTCGTAATTCTGGAATGAATCAATGGAAAAACTGGTTAAGAGGTCATTATCAATATAAATATTTATCTCCGATTATATGGTCTAGATTAGTACCACAAAAGTGGCGAAATAGAGTAAATCAACATTGTGTGGCTCAAAATCAAAATAAAGATTTAAGCAAATGGGATTTATCTCAAAAAGATCAATTAATTCATTACAACAAACAAAATGATTATGAAGCAGACTCATTAACGAATCAAAAAGCAAATTTTAAAAAACACTATAGATATGACCTTTTATCATAAATATATATATATTATGAAGATAAGAATGACTCATATATTTATGGATCACCATTACAAGTAAATAATAACCAAGATATTTCTTATAATTACAACACACATAAACGCAAATTTTTTGATATGCTGGAAGGTATCCCTATCAATAATTACCTAGGCGAAGATGATATTATGTATATAGAGTATATAAAGAAAAACCCGGATAGAAAATATTTGGATTGGAAAATTCTCCATTTTTGCTTTAGAAAGAAGGTCGATATTGAGGTCTGGATCAATACCAGTATCAACAGTAATAAAAATACCAAGACCGGGTCGAATAATTATCAAATAATTGATAAGAAAGGTCTTTTTTATCTCACACAAGATCAAGAAATCAAACCATCCAATCTTTAAGACTTTTTGATTGGATGGGGATGAATGAAGAAATACTAAATCGTTCCATATCGAATCTGGAACCTTGGTTCTTCCCAGAATTTGTGCTACTTTATAATACATATAAAATGAAACCCTGGGTTATACCAATCAAATTACTTCTTTTAAATTTTAATGGAAATATAAATTATAGTAAAAATAGAAAAAGCAATAGAAAGCAAAAAGGGAATCTTTTTATATCATCCCCTGGCAAATAAAAAAAAAAACTTTTTAAATTAGAGAATCGAAATCAAGAAGAAAAAGAATCCGCAGGACAAGTAGATCTTGGATCAGATGTACAAAACCAAGGAAATCTTGAATCAGTCCTCTCAAACCACGAAAAAGATATTGAAGAAGATTATGCAGGATCAGACTCAGACATGCAAAAACGTACAAAGAAAAAGCAATTCAAGAATCACACGGAAGCAGAACTCGATTTATTCCTAAAAAGATATTTGCTTTTTCAATTGAGATGGGATGATTCTTTAAATCAAAAAATGATCAAAAATATCAAGGTATATTGTCTCCTGCTTAGACTGATAAATCCAAGAGAAATTTGTATATCTGCTATTCAAAGGGGAGAAATGAGTCTGGATCTAATACCGGTTCATAAAGATTTAACTCTTACAGAATTGATGAAAATGAAAAGAGGTATATTTATTATCGAACCAATTCGTCTGTCTGTAAAAAATGATGGACAATTTATTATGTATCAAACTATAGGTATTTCATTGGTTCATAAGAGTAAGTACCAAACTAATCAAAGATACCGAGAAGAAAGATATGTTGATAATAAGAATTTTGATAAATTCAGTGCAAGATGTCAAAAGATGATTGGAAATAAAGACAAAAATCATTATGATTTGCTTGTTCCTGAAAATATTTTATCGCCTAGACGTCGTAGAAAATTTAGAATTCTAATTTGTTTCAATTTGAGGAATAGGAGTGGTGTGGCTAGAAATCCAGTATTTTGCAATGGGAACAGCTGTAATAAATTTTTGGATGAAAACAAACATCTTGATAGAGATAAAAATCAATTAATTAAATTAAAAAAATGAAAGTTCTTTCTCTGGCCCAATTATCGATTAGAAGATTTAGCTTGTATGAATCGCTATTGGTTTGATACCAATAATGGTAGTTGTTTTAGTATGATAAGGATACATATGTATCCACGATTGAAAATTCGTTGATGTCACATTTTTTATATATCCTTACTAGATCTAGTATATGAAAGTAAACAAATGCACACATGCGATGTCTTACATTACATTCTGATGCATGATACTAATACGTATCAATTAGATTTTTTATTGATATTGATTCATTTTATTTGATAATAGAGGTATCCATAACGAAATTCAGATTATTGCGTATACTAGATTAAAATGACCGGCATAATAATATTATTATTATAATTCTAATATTATTATATTACTGATGGGTTAAATTCAAATAAAAAAAAAAGAAAAAAAGGGAGGGAAGAGAAGATTTCGTTTTATGGTAAAAAACTTATTCATCTCAGTTATTTCTCAAAAAGAAGCAAATAGGGGATCTGTTGAATTTCAAGTATTCAGTTTCACCAATAAGATCCGAAGACTTACTTCACATTTGGAATTGCACAGAAAAGACTATTTATCTCAGAGAGGTCTACGGAAAATTCTGGGAAAACGTCAACGGTTGCTGTCTTATTTGGCAAAGAAAAATAGAGTACGTTATAAAGAATTAATTGGTCAGTTGGGTATTCGGGAGACAAAAATTCGTTAATTTGAAGAGTCCTTTTGAATTATTTGATTTAGTAGATCTTGAATTTTGATGAACTTCTTTTCGTTTTCAGCAATTCATGGAAGAATGAATCAGGGGAAAACCTATGAATGTACCAGCTACAAGAGAAGACCTCATGATAGTCAATATGGGTCCTCATCACCCATCAATGCACGGTGTTCTTCGACTCATCGTTACTTTAGATGGTGAAGATGTTATTGACTGTGAACCAATACTAGGTTATTTGCACAGAGGGATGGATCAAATTGCAGAAAACCGAACAATTATACAATATTTGCCTTATGTAACACGTTGGGATTATTTAGCTACTATGTTCACAGAAGCAATAACCGTAAATGCACCAGAGCAGTTGGGAAATATTCAAGTACCTAAAAGAGCCAGCTATATTAGAGTGATTATGTTGGAGTTGAGTCGTATAGCTTCTCATTTATTATGGCTTGGCCCTTTTATGGCAGATATTGGTGCACAGACTCCTTTCTTCTATATTTTCAGAGAAAGAGAGTTAGTCTATGATCTATTCGAAGCTGCCACCGGTATGAGAATGATGCATAATTATTTTCGTATAGGAGGAGTAGCTCGCATAATGGGTAGGGGTGAAGTACGCGATTGATTTCGTTCTTTATAATAAATGTATTCCCTTCTAAGGGATAAAAACCTGTCGGCCCGGTCATAATGATCGGTCTCTCTCCTTTCCCCGGAGTGAAGGAAGGAATTCGTTTATTCCAATAGTGAAGGAGTTCGTCTCTATGCCTATAATTTCTTTTGTAAGAAAATGTGTTTTTTTTTCTGGGGCTGTCATGTTTGGAAGTGAAGTACTAGAGGTGTATGCCAATCTGATTTTAGACTGGATTTTCTAGTTTGATCTCCCTATTTGTTATTTATAGAAGAGCTCCGCGTGTGCAGAAGGAACTGTTAATGTAATGAATTTCCTGAAGCAAGAACTCTTAATTAAGCCTTGAAGTTAGTGAGTGGCCTACTAGGAGTAGAATTGAAAGAACAGCATTTACTAATAAAAACGTGATTTCAATGCAAGTTTTTATTTTTCGAGTGAAATTCGAGGAATCGGGCTGAAGAAGTCATGAGAGAAAGAAATATGATTAGTGTCACTGCATGGATCCTTATGTTTGGCAGATCCAAGACTGACATGAGGGCAGGTGCAGGGATAATCCTTATATCCTCTACAGGCAGAAAAACAAATTGTATTTTTACCTTGATTTCGTTTGTTCCAACAACTAAGCTGAATATGAAGCCCTAATTATTGGCTTGGAAATGTTAATCGAAATGAAGATCCTAACTGTTAGAATCATTGGTGATTCTCAGTTAGTCATAAAACAATTGACTGGGGAATATAGATGCCTAAGCGATTCCTTAGCTGAGTATCATGCTCTGGCTACCGAATTGCTAAATAGATTCATGGATCTTACTATCCAATACACTCCCAGGAGTCTGAACCAAGAAGCCAACGAGATGGCTCAAGTTGCCTCGGGAGTTAAGTGGCATATTTTAGAAACTTATCACGGTTCAGAAAGGCTCATTGGCTTCGATCTTTGATAGGGAAACTCCAATTTTGAAGTTATGCGGGTTGACTCGAGTGAGTCAGATTGGAGAACTCCTATTATAAATTGACTTAAGAATCCTAGTGTGAAAACGGACAGAAAAAAAGAACTTAGATCCTTAAGATATGTGTTGATCGATGGCCAACTCTACAAGAAAAGTGTGGATGGATTGCTCCTCAAATGTCTGAGCAAACATGAATCCATGCTTGTAATGGCAGAAGTCCACGAAGGAATTTGCGGAGCTCACCAGGCCGGAGTCAAGATGAGATGGTTAATCCGGAGACATGGCTACCACTGGCCTAGTATCGAGAAAGATTGTAATCAGTACGCTAAAGGATGCAAGGCTTGCCAGATCCATGGACCCATTCAAAAGGCGCCCCGGCTGCTTATTTACACCCCCTAGTCAAACCATGGCCATTCAGAGGATGGGCAGTTGACTTGATTGGCAAAATTTATCCGCCATCAAGTAAGCAACATACATTTATACTTGTTGCGATTGATTATTTCACCAAGTGGGCGGAAGCCATCCCTTTAAAAAATGTGAATCAGGAGGTAGTCATCAAAGTCCTGAAAGAAAACATTATTCTGTGGTTTGGTATTCCACAGACTATTACTGCCGATCAGGGTTCAGTATTCACTGGAGATCAAGTGAAAGAGTTTGCAAATTTAAAGTTCTTTAGTAGAGTCAGGTCCGCCTGTAAAAGGGGAGAATGGATACAGACTGACTCAAAATCTGGATTGGACGAGGTATCTAAATCCACTAATCCAAAGTGATAGGCGGGGAAGGAAGTAGTGGAGTAAAGTAGTAAAGCTCACTTTCACCCTCTCTTAACTTAGAGTCCCGTTAGTGCTCTTCTTTAAAAGTGTATGTACGTACTCTTTTAAATTGTCTTTTCTGTGAGTTAGTCAAGGGGGTGTATACAGAACTAGAATCTATAGGAGCAAAGGACTTTTTGCCCCACGAGCTATAATATCAAAGAAAGAAGGTTGGCTTTGGCTATTGCTCTTGCTACGCTTCCTTCCTCCTTTGTGTCAGTTAAGGCGCAAACAGGGGATTCGAGAATCAAGGAAAGTCAACCGGCTTACTTTTTTGCTCCCAGTCAAACTTTCCTGGATTACTTCATTGGTATTGGTGTACTGGCTTACTCACACTCTGGACCCATTGAGGCCATGAATCCATAAGCCCTTGAATGCTTAGAGGAATGGGTTATGTCAATGTTTTTGGCTTTCGTGAGTGAAGAGTGGCCAAGCGGTGTCTTTAATAAAGACTAAGAAGAGAACTAGTGCGGATACCGGGCAACTTCCCGAGGAGGTTCTTTCTCTTTCTACTGGTGGCATCAGTAGTATATAGACATTATTTGATTTGAAATTGTTGTGCGTTTGAAGGCCTCTTTTTCGCTGTCTGTGGGGCCCCCTAAAACAGAAGTGGATAAAGCGCTTTATCTTTAAAACAGAGGCTCGACGACTCGTTTTTAACTATTTAACAAGACGGTATGCTGGCGAGCTTAAGGAATGGGAATAGTTTTGTTGTGCTTACGATAATGTAAAGCAAAAATCATTTAATCCTTTAGTCAGGAGGCACTAAACGCTGGCTTAAGACCAGCTTTAGTTTTGCAATTGGAATACAGAGGAGATGGGGGCTTTAGTCTTAAACTAAGAGCCAGTAAGAGTCGCTCAGAAAAGAGCCAAGATCAAAAGAGTCCTCGTTTTTGAGATCGGAGAATAAAGTTCCTTCCTCAAGTTCTTTAATCAATGCCAGGCTATTTGCTAACCGGTACCCTTACTTAGAAAGAAGGGATACAAGGTCAGGATTGACTAAAGAGTTTTCCCTCTTTTTTCAGTCAATTTCCTGCTATTCAATAGTAGTGAACTAGCTGCTCACTTGAAAAACCAAACAGGTTTTCTTTAAATTAAGAAGATAAAGGAGCCACGAGTGGAGTTAGCCAATTCTATTTCTATCCATTACGGGCATAAGTTCTTTCAATCGGCTTATTTTACTTTTATAAGAAGCTGTCTCCAGTTAGCCAGCCAGCAGGAGCTCGTTCATGACTCTCAGGAATCGGTCAATCTTGCCACACTTCCTCCAAGGAGGGGAGGGCATAGGAAAGCGACTACACCACCATTGTTTGAGCTTATATCGATCGTTAGCTTCACTAATCACCAAAGGTTTATCCTTTTCTTTCTCTTTACTGAACCTGGCCAAAGGATTAGTTTTCCAATATATATGTCTTAGTTGACAAAGCTGTTTACGTAATAGGCTGCTGGCTAGAAACATAGGAATTTGGAATGTTGAGATGACTGGTACGTTTATCGAGACACTCGAGTAGATGCTTTCAACAAGCCCCATAGCTAATGAGCTAGCTCTTTTAAAAAGAAACCAGCAATACTGAATGCGATGTTTGGAACAAAAAGACCACACAAGGTTCCCGAAATGTTCGCAAATGACTTGTCATATGGCCGTACAGAAGAACAAGCAGACATGGACCTTTTCAAAAAAAGAAATTTTTATTAGACTCGGGTTCACTCCAAAAATGGAAGAGCTTAGCAAAGAAAGAAGAAAAAGGGTGACCCGAAGCCTCCGTCTTGGTAATGACAAATAGATCCCTAGCGGTTGTTCTGACATGTGATTAACCGAATCAGCTGCGTAGCCCTCTTTCACAGGGGAGGTGTGGCGGCATAGCCTGCTTCCAGAAAGTCATTCATGTTGAAGGTGGTCGCCCATTTACTGAGTTTTAAGCACTTCTTCTTATATGCTCACTTCGATGCTCGATTTTTGCCTTGCTTCGGGCCCTCGCCCGGATAAAGCTGGAGACATAGCAGACATGTCCCAAGCAGAACGACCATCCCGGAAACCACAGGTGGCGTGTAAGACTGGTTCCCGAACAGAATTAGTCGAAAGCGAAAATAGAGAGTCCCAGAAAGAGAAAGAAAGGGTGAGGAAGGAAAAAGGGGCCCATCGACTGGGTAAACAGAGTCTCGGAATCAAAATGAGAATCGTCGAGGCTATCCTGCATCCCCTACGTCTTTCAAAAAGAATGACCCTATTAGGTCTTAAAAAATCCTGCCTTCTTGGCTTGTTTCATTCCATTCTTATTCCATCCATTTCTCTAAATAAACTCAAAATAGAATAATAATAATAATAGAAGCAAAAACAGAATTCAACTTTTGATGCTTAACAAACCCATTTCGGAGAGCATCTGCCTGGTCCTTACCAGTGATGAGTGCCAAAATTGCTTAAATAAAACGGCATCATCAGGTTCATTCGCACGTCACATCCACGGTACAAAGGTTCTCCTTTTTTAAATGCCATCGAAAGTGTCATGTGGCTTTCATTCGGGTCGAATCACTGAAAGTCGATCTTTTTTTGGTCTTTCTTGAACACTCCTTGAGGAAAAGGCCCCTAGCTCTGGTTCATACATGTTTCTATATGATAGAAAATCTTTTATGTTTAGCGGTCATTCTTAGAAGTTCGTTTGAGAACGGTCGAGACCCTCGCGGGCATCCTGTAGGTTCACCACTGGACTTGTTCAAACCTTGGTCTATGGCAGCGGCGGTAGGAGTCGCATAACTTGCATCGTGATTCCCGATACTCCTCGTCGAATAGAGGGCGAGCTCCGTGCGTGAGCAGCGACTAAGCTTAATCCAATCTTTCTTAACAAGAATTTTGTACGCTTGAAGGCCCATCCTCTACGGCAGGGTACAGAGACGAGGCCTTTGATCCACCTCTTTGTTACATAAAAAAATGCAAATCAATCGGTCGAATAACAATTCTTTCTAGTAGCACCCACGACAGAATGTCCGGAATATACATCTTTTTTTGGGACGGAGGCACGCGTGCTAAAAAAAAACATCAACTTGGAAGCGCCATAATAAAGAAAAAGAAAGAATACGCCAGCAGAGGACCCTGCTCGAAATCCTTTTTTCAGGTTTTCCCTTAAGAGAAGTCTCGGATCAGGACTTGTTTCAATAGCCTTTCGGAGGAGTGAACCATCAGGCAGAATGGATACCGAGTTCGGGGGGCAGGTCATAGCTTTCGAGCGAGACAACTCATCAACGATTGGTGCAGGATTGACCACTCAGCTATCCAAGTTACGTAAAAGACACATTTTTAAGTTTTTCCCTGCCTCATGAGGGCAAACTTTGAGTCCCAAACTTTTTGTCTGAAGCAAATGCTGGAAGTCCAAGATGATGGTTTTGAACATCCAAGAGGACACCCGATCCACGCTCTCTTCCCTTGGTAAAGAGGAATTCTAAATCTAAATCAATCATTTGATCAAACAAAAAAAGTACTTGGGCCTTAGAGGCAGCGGCTGGGGAAGCGAAGGGAATAGGAAGACCTGGAACGAAGTCACTCGACCAAAAGAAGGTCTTATTTGAGTTCAAAGCGAGGAGCCAGAGACAGATTGCAATTGCAAAAGCCAACTCTAAGAAGCAGCTTTACTTTAAAGAGGAGCAAAAGCAAAGGAGAGAAAAAAAAGGGGAGCTTAACATATAAATCGGTTACACACTAAAGTAAAGGAAAGATAGATTCTAGTTAGCCTACCCGACTACACAAGATATTCTACATGTGGTTAACAAAAGAGTCACTGGTTATTGGCCTCAAGGCAGAGACGAGCTGGCTAAACTCTTATCGAAATTGCGTATAGAAAGAAAGAGAGATTCGTCTTGCTTCTTTGGATTGAAGTGCGCGGTAAATGCTTTTGACTGAACCTCCCATTGCTCTCTCCGATAGCATGCAGCCGGGAGACAGAGATATAAAAAGTGTGCAGTGGGGGTGGTTGTAAATCACTAGGTAGCCAGTCTTTACTTAACTCAGCCCAAGCTTGACTTAGCTCAAGCAATGCCCAAAGACTCCCATGCCTTTCTTGGTCGGACCAACCCAACCGGCTATTTCCGACAAGTCTCTCTTTTTAGAACGAGAAGCGGAACTACAATAATTTCTTTTTTACGATGTCGCCGACAGAAATAGGCACCTACGTAAGTAGCTTGGGACTGTGCAAATCTATCAGTACTTTGATTTTTATCCGAGCCGCATGGATTCCTGATCTAGATCAAACTAATTACCGCGAAAAGATTTCTGAGATTGGTGCCGAGACTCTCAGGGGACAACTCTCTGATAGATTCGAATTTCTACTCAAAGAGAAGGGACTTCAACACTTGCCTGAAGGCTATACAATTCCGTACGTGATGAATCAGGTCCATAACAACAACAAGACCAATGATATACCCACACTAAAGGGAATCTGGGAAAATGTGAATATCTATGGGCTTCATAGTCAATATTATCAAGAAGCGCTCGACATAATGGATGATTTGTGGGGCGCGAGAACCCACAGCCCCCTTGAGCAATTTTCCATTCTCCCATTGATTCCTATGAATATAGGAAACTTGTATTTCTCATTCACAAATCCATCTTTGTTTATGCTGCTAACTCTCAGTTTGGTCCTACTTCTGGTTCATTTTGTTACTAAAAACGGAGGAGGAAACCCAGTACCAAATGCTTGGCAATCCTTGGTAGAGTTTATTCATGATTTCGTGCCGAACCCGGTAAACGAACAAATTGGTGGTCTTTCCGGAAATGTTAAACAAAAGTTTTTCCCTCGCATCTCGGTCACTTTTACTTTTTCGTTATTTCGTAATCCCCAGGGTATGATACCTTATAGCTTCACAGTTACAAGTCATTTTCTCATTACTCTTGGTCTCTCATTTTCTATTTTTATTGGCATTACTATAGTGGGATTTCAAAGAAATGGGCTTCATTTTTTAAGCTTCTCATTACCCGCAGGAGTCCCACTGCCGTTAGCACCTTTTTTAGTACTCCTTGAGCTAATCCCTCATTGTTTTCGCGCATTAAGCTCAGGAATACGTTTATTTGCTAATATGATGGCCGGTCATAGTTCAGTAAAGATTTTAAGTGGGTTCGCTTGGACTATGCTATGTATGAATGATCTTTTATATTTCATAGGGGATCCTGGTCCTTTTTTTATAGTTCTTGCATTAACCGGTCCGGAATTAGGTGTAGCTATATCACAAGCTCATGTTTCTACGATCTCAATCTGTATTTACTTGAATGATGCTACAAATCTCCATCAAAGGTGGTTCTTTATTTATAATTGAACAAAAGCGCTAACGCGCAGCCGTTTTCTTGCTGAGCGCACTTCTGTTTTCTACGCAGGCTTTGATAGTCGAGTGCTTCAGTCCCCTCCCCTCCCCTATAAGTAAGCTCTTTGTCTATCCGTAGCTGCTTCTTCATTGTGATTAGGTAAGTCAAAGGTCAGTATAATCTGAAGTCACTATGGAGGTAAGTCAAGTCTAATCCTTCTACCTACTATCCATCTACCCACTATCTCTCTACCAATCGCTCTACCTACTATCTTTCTATCCGTTCTTCCTATCCTCCCCTTACGTGATAGGGGTGCGCCAAAAGCTGCACGTGGGCCCCCTCCTCCTGACCGGCTGCATCTCCGACCATTCATTAAAAGATCTCGAAAGGAAGTAACGGTGCATTCATTCAATACGAATCTTTCTGTCCCGAGTCTGTAGCATAGGGCTTTTTTTTTTCTCGTTTAAGCGGGAGTCAAGTTCAAATGCCTGGGTTAGTCACCGCCCAGGTGATCAGATTCCGGACTGGTCGAGATCCCGCTTTCTGTTGGTAGCGGAGTTATGATTCTCCCGAGGTTGAGCTTTCAAAGCGGGATCGTTCCAACGCGCCCACGCCTTACTGCTTATTCAGGGGCGGGCGAAAGCGCATATGGGACCATTCGACATTCATAGCCTTGAAATCCTATTCGGATCTTGCAAGACTGGAATATGAAACGAAAGTCATCCTTAGATATGCTAGGAGCTTCTTCCCCACATATCCTAACCGGACATTTTTTTATTTGGTCGAGCGGAAAGCCGATTCGTTGGGCGGAATAAGCAGAGGAAAGAAAGAGAACACTTACTTACTCTTTCTTACTGCTGATTTCATTCAAAAGCGAAGGGCCGTAAGGCGGCTACTCGACCAAAGCAAACAGCAAGCTGAAAAACGCTAGCTTTAACTTGAAATTGCGAAAAGAAAGAACAACTATGTAAGTAAACCTTAGCTAGTCCGTAGGTCCGTTAAGGAAGTGAAACAAAGCCAAAGCTTGACTTTACTAAACAAGCGAGAAAAGCCCTATATATTATATTAGTAAAGCGCGTTAGCGCTTTTGTTTGATTGCAGAGCTCGCGCAGGGGCGCTCACGTTTTTTGGCTGAGCCGTCTCTTTCTGGTAATGGATTGATTCTTGAATCTTGCTTGGTTTAGGCAGGTAAGTGTTAAGAGGTTCTTTAAGGTTTTCATTAGGTATACATAGCTACACATAGGACTTTCTTGCAATACATAGTGGTTGGCTTCGAATCACATGAAGCCCATATAGATGTCCACCCCTATTCCCTCTAAAGCTCTCCCAGTGGGGAACAACATCAGTCCATACAAGGACCTACTGAGCTGAGTCATCCACCCTTGCATCTATTTGATGCATCATCACATGGCCGTCGTCTAACTCCTCGAGAATCATGTCATTCGCCTGTCACGTGTTGCCACCAGAGTCATAAATACTCGAAGTAAGCCCCTTTAGAGATAGGGGCGAAGCCTTGCTTCAAAGTCTCTATATCCCTATCCCCAAGGCCTGTGAAACTGCCTCAAATAGATGCTCACATGCCCACCCCCCTGTTTTAATGCCCCAAGATCCTCATCTGCGAGCCCTTTGGGGGAAAGATAAGACAGATGCCATATATGGTTGACTAATGCTCCTACCGTTACAGATAGGAAAACTCCGATCGTAAGCTCCTCTAGGGACTTTACAATTTCATTGCCTTAGGCGATAACGGAATGCTGCTCTTTCTGAAGGTATCTTTTTCTTATATTCGAAGCGGACGCTGCGCCCCTGGGATAACTTGAATCTAGGTAAGAAGAGTAGCTTTCCGTCTTGTTACCGCCTCCGATCCATTCCTTGTAGCTCAGTACTGCTTTAATCATGACACCACCAACTTTCCCCGAAGTTAAAGGGAGTTAGGAAGAACATCTTTCATACCAGCTTCGTATCTCTTTTTTGGGATTCCACTTCCTATTTTAGGTAACTAGGAAAGTCGAAATGACAGCCTATGTTCTCATATGATATTGAATCTGTTGAGTTCTTATCCCATCCCACTTGAAAGGACTGTTGACAGGGTTAGGGTCATGTCACTCGGATGGGAAAGTAGATATTTCAGTAAAGTAGAAATGAAAGTCTTTATTTCAGTCCTACGACTGAGAATTCTGTATATAAAGAAGAGTTCAGATAGCCCTTGCCTTTGGTCACTCTCCGCGTCAACAAGTTCGAATTCTGACTCAAAGACCATCTAGCTAGTCGTCTTCCCTAGAGAGTTGGCTGGTTCAAGAGAGACCCCGGATTGGATCAGCCTTCGTTCTCACAAGAATGGTCTGCCCCAGCGGAAAGCGCCTCCACTTCAGCGAGAAAATTGCATTCCACACGGACATTGGAAGTCGATGAAGTCGGTCTCTGTCTTCTCATCCAAGATGACTCAAAAGAAGTAGGGGAAGGCTCAGAAATAAGGTCTTACTAAGCAAGAGGGTATCGGGCAAAACAGGGCTTTTCGTTCACTCCAGAGCTACTATAGCGGAAGAGTTACTATTCCATGAGCTAAGCCAGACGGCTAAAAAAAGCTTTAGCTAAGGATTCTTTAAGAGATTTTGAAAGGACAACGGAAAACGATCCGTCGCCGAAGAGAGATCAAAACTACGCAGCTTATCGGACTCAACCGCGCAAGCGGTTCAGTCTTCTCATCCATTGGAATAGTACGCAAGACCTTCCTACACTTATGCGCAAGTCGAAACAGACAGAGAGAGCCTGCTTCAGTGCGTTAGGAATAGCGAAAATGCGCCTCTTCCCAGCTCCCTCTTCCTTGAAGCCCAGTCTTCCGACAGGGTACGGAGTAAATAATAATAAGGTCATCTGCCATATCCTGGCCGGCCTTCCAGTTCCTGAGAACTGACTTACAATAACTAAAAGTCAGAAGCCTAGAAAGAACGCAGCCTTACAATCAATATCAATAAAAAGAGGCTTCGCTCCTCTACCTTAACGTCCATACTGAACGGAAAGGACATCAAAGTAAGGACTGTCCTCTCGGATATAACACCCTCTGAAAGAAGAAGGATTTTAAAAGCAGGATGATAGATTGCGAAGATCACTGTCCGCAACGCTAAAGTAACGCGGGCCAGTAGTTAACCAGTCAGCTAGCTTCAGTTATAAAGTTTAGAAGTAGCTGCACCCACGGACAGAAGGAATAGAATACGCTCTTTGAAGGACGTTAATCAATAGGAGAAGATAGCCACGCACAGAAGTAGCTGCAATTGCTATTTCATTCCCTCCCACTCTTCTAGCTCTGATCGTAAACGCTCTTCTTCCAATAGGAGTGATTCTTTGCCTTGACGCTGTGAGAGCTTCCGATCCTTGAGTATGAGTACTCCTATCCGCTCTTGGGTTCATAACCGGTCCTATTGAATCAGTTGCACATGAATACGGTCTTCTCGGGTTTCCCTTTCCCGGGATTTATCCTTGGCTTTGACTCTTTCGATCTCTGGTTTGCCTGTCTGTAACCAATGCCTGTATGACTGTCTTGGCTTTCTGTCTTGACTCTCTTCCTTCCTGCTGTCTTGGTGAAGACTGTGGTAGTGGTCTCGGTTCTTTGCTTGGTTGATTGAATATTTCTTTCCTTGCCTCCGGAGAGTAGCCTTAGTCTTAATCTGCCTTTAGGGAGTGAAGTGAACCGGGGGTGATATAATAAGTTGTGAAAGAATCGGTTTAGAACGTATCCGCTGTTTTAGGGTTGGTTTGGCCGCTGCTAGAGTAACCGCTCGTCCTTTCTTCCGTCATGCTTTGAATATCCCCTAGCGCTTATTCGTCAAAGGGCGATTGCCTTTATTACCGGATTACTAGAAAGTTATTCAAAAGGTAAAGTAAAGGAGCTAAACCGGAAGATCTCATGAAACCTTATCCTTCGCTGAATCTTTCCTTTGTCCTTCCCTGGAGACGGAACTTTCTTATTCAACTACGGAGTTTCACCGCTGTAACCATCCGACTGTACGTGTGACTATGTATCCCCCAACCTATTCATATCTCTCTTGTACTAATGCCGTGTTACGAGGTTGCCTCTCCCTCCCTTCTCTACCCACCTTCTCTGCTGGGAAATCCCTCTGTATTGGTCAATAATCCCTAACTCGAGCTCTTCTTGAAGATCCTTCTTTGACTCTTGACTTGATACTTCGTACCCTTTACTTGAGAGAGGAACGGTTGACGAGACGGATGATGCCGTTGGCGAGCTCGAAAGCAGATAGCCAGTTCTAAGCCGTGCCTTTGAATCAATATAACTAGAAAGCCGGATTGAATGGGATTCTCTGCTTCCGCCTAAGCCGTGCTTGCTAATCCTAGGAATTTCTCTGACCCATCTGTTCTACCCCCACTTCTTCTTCTTCACTGCCAGGTCGGATTACTTTGTGCTGTCTTCCCCTTGACTTATAATCTTCTTCTTCTTCCGTGATATTCTCAATTGAGTGGAGCTTTCTGAGCTATCGTATCGGTAGTGCTAAAGATCCTATCCTATTCAGGACATTCATTGAGGAAGACTTAGTCGGCATATAGCTTCACACTGGCGAGAGGTTTTATCTACTCATAAATAAGTCCAATACAATCCCATGCGCATCAGCTAACGCTTCCATTTCTTCTGCCCGTGCCGTGGTTGACTTCTTGGATTTCATTTCTTTATTTTATGGTAACTTATGTTATTGAAAATTATTATAGATTCATTTAGTGTTATTACTTGACTCACTACGGAACTTCCTTTGGGCGAGCCTACTTACTTAACTTGATTGACTGCGGAGCTACTTCGCCCCTTCCGTTGGCTACTCTCGTATGAACACCGTTTCTCTCCTTAGATTATCTAGCCCGCCTGCCCTCTATTTAATTAAGTGGTCCCATTTGCTTTCAAGCGGCTTGGCGCTAGAACACTTCATTAAGAAAGATCAGAGTACCAAAGAGAAACTTCTTCTTCTGCCTACCTGGAAGATTAAGACTTCGGATGATGCCCAAGGTACTTTCCCACTGCTAGCTCGCCTTCTGCTTCTAAGCGAGCATAAACTTCTTCTTATGCCTAATCCCTTTTCTAAGAGGAGGTTAGCTTCGCTTGCCAGGGGACCTGCTGCTTGTGGGGGAGTATTCAGAGTCTGTACAAGGGCTTTCCTTTTAGGTCATCACACTGCTTATTTTGCTGAGTTGCTTGCTCTTCTAGCCTAAGTAAGATAAACTTTTGGGAAGATGAATTGAGACTTGAAATTGCTTCTTCATAGAAGGGTTCTCCTGAGGCTTTCAAGCGAATTGGCATGGCATACTCACTGGATTGGACTGAAACCAGCCTATTTGAGAACTTTCGGGTCGGGGTGCGGTGAGGGAAGGTTTGCTTTCTAATGGATTCGAAGTTCGGCTTCACTTCCTCTTGTTGAAGAAAGAAACCTGGTTGGTTCGTCTTGCTCAAATCAGCGAATTGCTATTGCTCTAAAGCATTTCTTTGTCGTCACCGAGAAGTCCTGAGAAAAGAAGTGGATTTGCTCACAGGCGGAGGATGAAATAGAACCCGACCGAAGTTGCTAACAACCGGCCAATTTAATGTAATATCGGGAGTACTCCCGATATTACATTACCTTCGCTGAATCTTTCCTTTGGATTGTCCCTGAGGAATGAGACTTTCTTATGCTTATTCGGAACTACGACTCTCATTGAATATTTGTTTCTTTTTTCTCACCGACCGAAACCACTTTGACTGAGATTGGAAGTGGATCCTTCACCTGCCATGGACAGGGACTTCTTCACTCAACTATGAGTACGGATCCGCCGCCAATGCGAAGGAGGCCTTAACCTACCTCGCATGTCACTAAAGCGAGCATCGATCCTCTTGCTGAGATTAGTCAAGCTTCTGACATATAACATAGATAGAAGAGCTTTACTTTAGTTTGGTTTGGCAGCGGAGAAAGAAGATTGATTAGCTTCGGCTATAAAAGATTCCATTTACTTAGACTTAGTGAAAAAATGGAGGAGCATATATATTATCGACTGACTTTAGAAGGAGGTAACACACGAGGCACGCTGCGCTCCACATTTGCATGGAGAGACAGGACTACCCTTCGAATGGGATCAAGTATGTCAGAACGCTTTTGAAGACATCAAGGAGTATCTGTTAAATCCCCTACCCTAGTCTTAGGGGCTCTAGTCAAAGGACGTCCTCTGATCTTTTACACAGCAGCTCGTCCTGATTCGCTAGGAACTCTTCTTGTCTTGCTTGCACAAATGATGAAGGAAAGGAAGTTGCTCTATACTAAGTCGTACCCTGGTGGGCGCAGAGTTCAATTATTCAAACTTCGAAAAGATATACCTTGTTTGCAGTACAAAAGCTCAGACACTATCTCCTGGAACATCCCGTTCGGCTCATATCGAAAGCAGATCCGCTCAAGTATTTGCTCTCGAGCCTTTCTTAAAGGATAAATACCAAGAGGTTATGGATTATCCAAATGTCCATGATGTTTCCCTAATGTTGTAAGGCAAAGGACAAGCGTTGGCTGATTTCTTGGCAGCTCATCCAGCCTCTGATGACACTCATTTGTCAGATGATCTACCTGATGAAGAAGTTTTATATGCTAAAGTTCAGTTCCCAACTAAAAAAGGATCGATGGTTCATCCAGGAGCGGGGGCAGGGATTGTCTTCATGACCCCAGAAAGGTCAATGATCCCTTACTCGTTCACACTGACTTCAGCAGCTTCAAACAAGGCTGCTGAATAGGAAGCTGGTATAGCTTTGGAGATGAAGATTGATCCTCTTACAGTGTATGGCGAAACTGATCGTTAATCAGATCTACACTATTTATTAAGTAAGAAAGAGGTCTCTCGAGCCTTATTTCTTTCATCAAGGCACGCTCCTATCCTAAGTCAATTCCTCGAAGTAAATGTCGAGCATGTTCCACGGTCACAGAATCATTATGCCGATGCGCTGGCAAGTTTAGCGGCAGCCTTGGTCCAAACCAATCCATGCAAATAAGAGTCTAAGAATGCAGGTCAGTATTAGAAAACGTTACTGCCCTACCCTCTCTGTTTCCGTCTTTTGAAACAAGTAAGGTGTTCTTCCTTCATCCTCCATCCCCATTACGAGGGCCGGCCGGAATATGTTTGGCTGTTCAATAGCCAATTCCTTTCTTTCGGAAGGGTATGCTGGGAAGATGAAGAGATGAACTTTGGAATTAAGTTACAGAGAAATTCAGCAAGAAGCTTTCGGGTTGGAAAGGTGCCCGTCCTATTAGGTCAAGCTGGTAAGGTCTTGTTTTTAATGAAATCCACTCTTCATGCCTTTATTCCCTCCTTGTCTGGGGTCCCGAAAGGAATGGCTGGTAGGATTGAAGGAATTCGGACGATATGTCCATGGTCTGTCTGGTGTTGGAGGGAGAGAGAGAATGAATCTCTTCACATGGGAGAAGGCTCTCCGAAGCTTCGATTTGGAGGCTTGGGCTGGAGCTCAAGCTAGTTGGACTATAAGCTAATTATTCCGGTCTACTTGTTGGGCAGGCTGGCCTTCCTTCATCCCATTCATCGCGATGAAAAATCAAAAAGAAAGGAGTGAGAGGGAAATAATCCACCATCTCAGCCGTCCGCTTCTCCTGCTTTTCAAGTCCGGCAAGATAAAGATAGGTCCCTTTCTGAATAAGCCATCCTTCCCGAGAAGAGATATGCGCTACGACTCCAATATCCGCGGGCTCCCTCGCGGAAGCAATGAGACTTGTTCTCATTGGTCGGGGATGATTTCCAAGAATCCGAAGTTGGAGCGGGGAAAAAATCCCCAGTGGAAGCAGTCCCTCCGTTATAGTTGCTTCAGAAAGAGATATTGGAAGGTTGGGCGATCTCCTATCCTGTCCGGTCGTTGTGGCACGCGAATCTATTGAGAGATATATTGAGCCCGGGATTGACTTGCAGTGATATGATGTCACGAAAAAAGGCTGATAATAGCTGAAGTCCGCCTCCGTCCCTCCTCCTCGGAGCCAGGTGCGGTTTTAGGAATTATGGGAGTGGAGTTTTGTTTTAGGGGAGTTCGTAGTGGTTCCTTACGTAGCTACCCTTGGGTTTATATTATGAGCCCCTAAAGAAAAGAAGCGAAGGCGCTAATAGTGAGTCAATCTATGGAGTGCAGATGAAGCGATGCTTCAGCAGGAGTAGGCCCACTCTTCCCCTGGCCTTTGGGAGTAGGAAGGAAGAATGCGGGGAGTTTGCACAATTCACATAGAATGAATAGAGGATAAAGCACGGAACAGAGGCTGAAAGCAAGCAGGGATTTCACCAAAGATAGCTCTTTCACCTACCTAACGCTATCACAGTGTGATAGAAGCCCTAAGCTAACCTTTAAAGCAGATGCCACTGGAGAATACGCGGCTTAAGCAGAAGTATCATCATCAGCCAATGGAGAGTCAGCCGAAAAGGAATCTTCCTTTGAAAGGGTTGGAAGGCATTCCATTCAAAATCAGCCGAGTCAGGGATAGATAGGATATAGGGCATCCGAATACGTTGAATCACCCGCCAAACGCCAAATCAGCATAGGAGCAAGAACACGGATGCATTCCACAGTGTAGGTAGCCATTCTCAGTCCACAGATCCGGGTTAGCAGTCTCAGTCAAGAGTGAAGATTCATTAAAAGAGAGTGTGCAACACCGATTGGTTTATGAGTTCAGGACGTGGCCCTCGGGTGAGGTTTTCGACTGAACTAACTTAGAGTGCTAACAAACGGACTAAAAGAAGCTTTCTTGTGAGGTCTATTTGCTGCACCTTCTTCAACGGGGAAGCTTTCAATTCAAGCCCCGAACCTCGCCTATTCCCTTAAGATAGATCTTACCTGCAACTTCGATTCGGATGATGCCTTCCCACTAATCCCGCTTTGAGAAGAGGATCTTCCTTAAACTAATCAATATCAGAGTAAGCAACAACATTTTCATTTTCCTCCAATTCATATTCAATATTCGTACTTTATCACAGGCCGGAGATTGGCAACTTATGAAAGAGAAGCCCCACTACCTTAGACTGCCTTGCTTGCTCCTATTCCACGACTTCCTTATGGAACTACGACTTGAATCGTATGAAGGTTTTTTATTCCGGTTGAGTGAGCCTAAACGAAGCTTTGGGAACTTCAGTCTTCCTGAACTGCCTGAACCTGTATTCCAGGGCGTAGAAGCCTTGCCCAACAGACGAAACCGCTTTGCTACAGGCTTGCTTCCGTAGCTCCTCAAGTTCAGGTGGCGACATGCGGTAAGGAGCTTTGGCGGGTGGCTTGGCTCCCGGCACTAACTCGTTATGATCAACTTCTCTCCTAGGTGGAAGCTTCTTGGGTAACTGGGGTGGCATTACGTCCTTATACTCCTCAAGGACTCCCCAAATCTCCTTTGGTAGCTCCTCCGTTGTGCCATCTACTCCACCATCTACTTCCCGCAATGTAGCTAGGTAAGTGACTTCTCCCCTCTTCACTCCTTTCTTGAGTGACGGAGAGAAAGCTTGACTTGGTGGTAGGCTTGGTTACCTACCGCGGAATCATGCATGGACCTTCTTCCAAGATACAAAAGGAGTTATAACGCGGCAAAGGAATCACATGGAATTGCCTTAGAAACTCCATGCCCAGAGCACAATATCAAAATCATCCAAGGGTGCCATTCCGCTCCACGCACCAAGGTGCAACTCTACCCCACGAGCTACACCATCAAGGGGCAGAGCCTCACTCTTATCAAAAAGAAATTCAATGAATCCCTAGTTACTAACTAATGTAATGAGTGCCATCTTCCTACCATAATAGTCTTTTGCGATTCCGCGCATTGGAGCTGAATGAAAGTCTTTCCTTTGCCTTTCACACTAAGCTCTTCGATCCTGTTTATAGTTAAAATATTCCAACTATTCCTTCACACCCGAAATTCGGAAGTCTAACTGAGCAGAGCAATAGATTGATGTTCAACGCAATGATTAGTGAGTGCTTCCATTAAATCAAGAGTGTTAACAGTGCAGCAAAGTCTCTTATCTTCCCACGGAATCGAAACCGGACCAAGCCTGCTACCAATATGTTGAATTGGGACAGGAAACCATCATAAGCCAGCCAACAAGCCTACCCCGGAGACTCGGAAAACCTCCGACTGAGACCCGTCAGACTCACTTCTGTACAGAAGTCTTTCCACCGCCTCCAGCAAAGGCTGAAACAGTGGATTCCTTTGGTCTTTCTTTGACCAAGCACTACTAATGAAATTAGCCCTCCAGATAGAGTCCACCTAAAACTAAAAGATAAGAGACAAGGGAACGAAGCTATTTGAAAAGTGATTTGGTCTATTCTCTATCACCCGACTCAGGGGAAGAGGTACACGTACACCAGAGCATAGCCTACCTAGCCCCTCCTTCCACCTTTCGGTGAGAGGCCTGGAAAAAAATCGGGTTAGCTAAACGTATACAGACATAGAATATGGTTTCAGGCTTCTGACTGACGAAGCGAACCCTTTTTAGAGGGTGGTTTCCCTCTTTCCGCACTCTACCACAGCTAAGGTCTGACTCGATAGGAGCACTGGACACATAGGCCTGTTTGTTTCTTCGGCTAGTGCCTGGTTCCGTCCGGAATAGAAGAGGGGAGCTATCCTCAAAGAAGAGAGTTGGAGGTTCCAAGTTTTTCCATTTAGTTAGGGTTGGTTTGGTTCCATTCAGAATGGGTTTTGCTGGTTATTTCTAGTTGGTCATGGAAATGCCGCGGGGGGGTATGGTATGGCGACACGAGTGCCAGGGAGTAGAAGAGCAGCGAAAGTAGTACTACAATAGACGTAGTGGCTGTACCAGCTTAATTGATAGTAATCTTTTATTGCATGATCCCGTTCCCCTTGGGGAGTCTCAAAGAATTGTATATTTTATATTAACCTTTATAGGAGTGCTGCACGATGACGAGGAGGCAGCATAGCGCCAGTGGTAACGTGTGAGTTCGGCTTTTTCACAGATGTCGGTCCTGGAACATACTTCAATCTCGTTTTGATAGAAATTTATGTATCTTTCTAAAAACATCTCTCGAGTCTTGGGATGAATCAGAAGGTTGAGTCAAGGGAAGGGTCAAGATAATAAACTCCGGCAATCCTTGGCATAAAGATTTATTAGAGCTCTATCTCTTCCCCCCCTCGTTTGGGGCCGGTTGACTCAAGTGGAGTGACCACCCCTCTAATTAATGAAGAGTAAGCATCTGATTCTGCAGGAAATGAAGAAAGACTAGATATAGGATTCCACCTCAATATAGGATATTCTAATTATATTGTACCGGCGCTTACGGGCTTATTGGATTGGATCAAATTCATTAAGTTACACGGAATATGGCAGCCGTAGATAAGCAAGCTGGGGTTGACCACATCTGTCGAAGTAAAGAAGACAGTCAATCCCAATCGATGAGAACGAAGTATTTGATTCTTCGACAAGACGGGGGATCTAGTAGCAGCTTAATCTATGTCAGTAGGTCTCGATACCTTATTTATTTTCAGGTAAAGCCTATTTATTACCGAAGGCTTAGGAGGACTATCAATGGAAAGGGGGCCGCCGATGCACGTCCAGAGATCGAACCAGCGACAAACATAAATCTTAAGTTCTAAATAGGAAAGAAAGTCATTCTGGTTCATAGTAAATAAGCAATCAAGCGGCTATATTAACCAAAAGGGACTTCCAGCTGTCGTCTACTCAAGTTATGTGAAGGCAATCATAGAAGCCAGTTCGATACCATTGGGAATTTCATCCGTCCCTTGTCCTCCATTCGAAGAACTTAGTTAAGGTACTACCGAGCCTGTTCGTTTAGTAAACATAAGTGCCCGACTCTTTCAAAATCCAGCTCGTCAGATGAACCCGCATCTTGACTCTTAGCTCTGCGTCTTCTTGGAAGTGAGATCACTAGGTTTGTGGTGATAGACAGACCAGACAGAATGAAAAAGGTGCCTCTATATCTACATCTACACAGGAGGACGGAGCGACTCGCTATGAGTCATTGAGTATGCAGACTTTATGGTGAATAAGCTCGCCTAAAGAAAGAGGTAAGATGCCTATAGCCTTCGATCAGAATAGTCCTGGTCTCGGGGACGTAGAAAGAGAAAAGGCGCAGCTTTTTTTGAGGCGAGCAAAAGCAGAAAGTAGCTTGAATCTTGATAATTGAGTGAAGAAGTTCCGGTAAGAGCCATCCTACACTATGAAACCATGCTGCATCGGTGTTTTCAGGGCCTGGAAGGCCTATTAGATTAGGCCAGGTTCGTAGACTGGGTACATAGAAAGGGGGAAGGGACGCTAACAAGTACTAAAAAAAGACTTTCCACAAGGATTGGCTCGATCTTCTTATTCAAGGATTCTTCTGCCTCACAAGTGCCGGTCGATCCCGACCGCACCGATGCGGCTTAACCATCGTTTATCCACAGATGCTACTTTGAAACAACTTGGAGGGGAACGCATCCCTTAGAAGCTGCATGAGCACTTTAACCAAAGAATGTAGGTCATAGCTAAATAAAAGGAGCATTACTTCGAACCAACAAGAAAGAAATCCAATTTGGAGTACTAACCAAAGGAGTGGCACTTGAAACGTAGAAAGACCAAAAACCCAGCCTGTTGCTGAACGAGATTCTCATTCTCTTTTCCAAGCCCGGTTATTGAACCTATGCTCTACTAAATCTCAAGTACCCGTATACGCTACCTTCCTTGATCGACCCAGAATGTACTATCTCTAGCCGTGAATTCACTACACGAACATTTTACATATGAAAGAAAAAAGAGATCCATTGCAATAGTATGCTATTTCAATCAGTCCATGCTATCCGCTACACAGGCATATTCTACCCACTACACAGGGTTATTCAATTCCGTTTGATTCAAGACAAGAAAGGGCAGGAACGCTTCAAATAGACTACAGTGGACATATTATTCAGAGAGCCGCATAGACCCTCGATTTAGTTTAGAAACAAGAAGATTACAGCCTAGTAGTTGGTGGAGGCACTAAGTACCCAAAGGGTATGACGAAAGGCTACAGCTATGCATAGGAAGTCTCAGTTAATGGGATGCCGGGTTCCCTTTGAGTGTAGAAAAGCTGCTGCTCGACTTGTTGAATTGAGGTTGTGCCTCTTCCAATCGCCATAGTTAAACTTCTGATTAGCCCTACTCTACTAGATTAGCCATAGCTAATTCGATAAAATAGAGGGGTGAAAGACTCAAATTTCGATATATGTAGAAAGGACACAACCTTTTTAGAAACAAAGACTACGAGACTTTAGATTATCCATCCACTGTTACAAGAATGGTATGTGCCTCCATTAGGAAGAGAGGGAGAATGTTACTCAGTTTCGGTTGAAGTTGGCTTGCTGGATCTTGGAGTTGAACGTGAATAATTGTGAGAAATTACCCCCTTGTGTATCCTTCTGTTCCTAAGGGAAGGGGCTTACCCATATAAAATATATATAATAAAGTTTGCACTTAATCTATTAAGGTATTTCATTCCAATCTTCTGATCTTCAACTATTCTCACCCCTCGGAGTCTAAAAAGATGTGTATCTTGCTATTGGTATCAATCGGTCCTCTCTTTCCTTTTGGTGGTATAGCCGCATGTGTAGATTACCCTTATTCTTCATCTTCTCTACCCTTCGGTTGCTTAGGGCGCCCTGAGGGTGGTCGTAGATCACGGAGAAGAGTTATTGATCACATAGCTTGGGTACTAGAAGTTGCTGATCGTATCATTCGGGCAGAGCCTGGGTCCCTTAGTCTTATGTATAGCGCAGCTCCCTCAAAGTGTCTTTTGCTAGTTTTGTTCCGATCGATGAAGGATACTCTACTAGCTCTACTAGATAGTATAGGGGCGCGCGGATTCGTTTTCCTATTTCACTGGGATCGGTCCTAAGGCGCGTGCTTCAATATTGTCTTGATTGGCAGTCGCTCTTCTGTATTTTGAATCTTCAGAGATACCCTTAGAGTTCTGTCCTGAATGGGAGGGTTGTTGAGTCAAGTCAAGAAGAAGAAAAAGAAAGTCCCACAAAGGAATCTTGGACAATGGGCACAAGTCTTTATTAAAGTTTTTATTAGTATCTCCATTATAATTAGCATTTCTATCAGCTCTGCTCTTTTGTCTCCTGAATAGAATATCATCTCGAGACCCAAACAACGAGATCCGGATTGGAACCAACGCATATTGATTCAAAGCTTATGGCCCTTCAATAAAACCCCCCTCTGTATAAAACCGTAAGTGAGCGGTGCGAGTCTACAAAGAAGACTTTCCATCTTCCTTCTTTGGCGCTGCTGGAGATGCCCCACAAGGCCTTCTTTCTCAAGATTGAATTATTCGCGGTGAACAAAAGGAAGCAACGCCGCTACAAGCAATAGAAAGCAACGTTTATTAATCCATTTCAGTAGGTGGCGGTGTACACTAGGTATCAACAAAGGACGCTTTCTCTCACCCAGCCCTTAGGAGGTGTTAACTCTTCGCCTTCGGCTTTCCATTGAATGATCCATCCGGTGTGCTATTTAGACTCAGTCAGTGAGGGCTTATCCCTTTTCAATCTACATGGCATACGTACACGAATATTCAAACTCATCGACTCGGCTCAAAGCATATGATCAAAGCTCTAGTGGCGCACATAGCAATATCAGAATTGAATTCTCGTCGGCCTGACCGGCAGTAATAGCGAACTAACACTGTTCTAATAGAAAGGGGGAGTCCCTCTTTGCGGTAGATAACGCAACCGAACACAAAATGAAGCTTTCAGTCTCGCAAAGCATCTGGGCGAGCCCCTCCCCCCGGAAACAGCCAGCGAATCGATAACTGAACAAGAGGAAGTAGAGCGTCTCACGACTCTATATGCTGTACCACATACTAAGACCAAAAGCCGTTCTTAATAGAAGTCCCCAGGAGCTGGTTCCTTGAAAACTCTTCCCTTGACTTCTATACGAACTGGTCAAGATTTCACTTCTTTTTCTTCGCCACCGCCCTCTATCAATTCCTTCGTCGAGAAAGAAAGCAATAAACGCTCGGGTGGAGGAGGAATTTAGTACCAAAAGCAAGCCGGTTCAGCCCCCCCTACTAAGCATACGTTTATTACCAGATCCGATAACAGCGATTCTCCGTCTCTGACCAGGAGGTATCACATCTACAGACATTAGCCCCAAATGCTAGCTCGCATTATTCATAGTAAGTCGCTACATCATGCTTTTGAGGAAGCTATTCGGGCTTAGCCCGCCTCTTCTTTCTCAATTCTTTCAGTTTGATGGGCGTGCTCTCGTTTCTAGGTTTGGATGTTCTTTAAGGGTCTACTATATTACGTCAATACATGAATCTCATCTTTCCAATCTCTTTATTCTTTACCCGCTCATTCCTCTGACTTTATGCCTTCTATTCGGCTTCTACCCTACCAAGTCCGACCGGGGGTTACCTTCTCGTTATCAACTGCTTTCTTACTTCAAAATGTTGTATCATGGGCTTGAGGTATCACCGCCTACGAGTATAGATTTCCCGTTCGGTACACATAGCTTTTCCTATCGAAGGATAGAACCTCTCGCCTCTTCTGTGGAAGCATCCTTAGGGAGGTCAAGTCCATATAAGAGGACTAGGAGGTCAAGTCCATATAAGAGGACTAGCCACAAGTACTGAGACAATATCTAAAATCTTTGCAATTATTATTTAATTGTGGGATTTTAACCCACTTCCGGGAATAAGGCAAGTAAGATATTTCACACAAGCTTGGCACCTAGGAATAGGCGTTTTATGGATGATTCAAGCCCTGCACACTCAAAGGCGAGAACGAAGTAGCGATTGCTCGTCCAAATGGGTTACCACCAAATCAAGAAAAATGGAAATTATATGTATTGAATTAATACCTCAATCAGCCCTTGAACACCTTCGAAAGAAAAAAGAAGGAAAGCACCCATCTCAAGTGCCGGGGTTCCTCTTCTCATTCGCCATTCGTGATGGTTCGTGGAAATGTCATAACATGCGTAGGCGGACTAGCCCAAATGGGAAGTATAATCTTCTTTCTGCTTGCTTCGTCGTTGTGAAATAATCTTGTGTTACACGCTTCTGGACAGAAATTCTTTATCAATACCAATCTTGGCTTAAAGCTCTGCTCCCTTCGAGATAGGACTCAGTGGCCTCTTCAATGGTGCTACTTATGCTTATAGTTTCGGTCAGAAGATTGCACCTTTTGACCATCGACCACATCCTTATCCTGGGCAAAGCATTTTTAAAAAGTCTTTCAATCTGGATTTGTTTCAGGCTTTACATATCCATTTTAATTAGAATCTGACCACCCTTCCTCTATATGCTCCCCTTTTCCTTTTTTGCCTCTACGGCTGAGGGGGAAGTTTGAACTACCTGATACTCCAGAATGGTAAGAGGAATCTATTTTTCTTTCATGTCATATAACAGATAAAAGATCAAATAAAACCTCTCTTTTGATGACTCCAACCTTCCTCTTACACCGCTCTATACGCAGACTTGACCGAGAAGACGCTGCTAGAAAAAGTTGTTTGAGAATAGGTTGTTCAAGGCATCTCCTTCTCTATAAGAAGAGAAATTAGTTAACTACCTTTCCTTATTTAAGGAGTGACTCACATGATTCAAAGGTGAATCACATAAGCTAGAAAGAATCTTCCTAATGCTCCCATGTCCGAATCCGTACTTCTCTAGCTGCTGCAGTAGCGAGCACGTATCGAAGGAGCAAAGGAAGCCTTCATTTGCTCTTGGTTCAGGTGAGCTACCTGCCGAGTCTCTTGCAGTCCCTATCCCTGCCCCTCCCCTCCTGTTGCAGTGGAAGTTTGTGTGGGGGTTGCCTATCCATAACCTGTATAAGACTATCCAGTTAGATTCCTAAGGGCATCATATGGTCTTTCTGCCTTATATTATAGGCAAGCGGTAGGACAGCTAGTCGATATCCAATGGATAGTTCAATATGATAAAAAGCAGGACTCCCGTGGCTACGGTCCTAATGTGCTAACTATATAAAAGGATTAGGGCCTCTCAACCCCCGTTCCAAAGGAGCAACTATCTAGAAAGGCTAAACACGGGCTAAACAAACCAAACGAAGCAAACGCGGGCTATTCTCGAGGGTTCCAAACCTACCCTTCCTAACAAGCGCTAACAGTCTGTCTAAGGGCCTACCTTTTCTTAAGACATTTTGAAACTAAGAATTCAAGGTAATCTAAAAGGTAGCACTCTTTTTCAGCCTATATAGAAAGCATTCCCAGCTATATAGTTTCAGTCTTAGGATAAGCGCTTTCAACCAGTTCTCGGGCAGTCCTCATTTTTTTCTCCTGACCAGCCTCTTGGAGTGGGAGGTCGCAGTGATCCAGTTAGAGTCCCCTCCAAAAGCAAGTTCTTTTTTTGAAAGAAGTGAAATCCCTTTTTAAGTATCTAGTGAGTGAGCCCCTCCTTCTATTAGAGCAGTTCGATTTTTATGTATATGCTGCTTCCGGAGGACTCCTTGAATAGGCTGTTTAAGAAGACTATATCATATAAAAGGCGCGCTTTTTATATTCTTATAAGAACCACCACCGGGAATCCGAGAATGTGCTTTTAAAAAGATCTTAATGCTATGCCCACTATTGGAAGTTAAGTTGCAATCAATTAAGCATATCACATTTTCAGCCTATACATATAATAGATTGCAGGCAAATTCCCCACCAGTTTCAGCCATTGGAAGCTCCCCTAGAGAGATTTCCTTCAATTTAGTGGATGTTTTCCCCTTGTGCCCCCTTTAGTATTAGTAGTTGGCATTCTTTCTTGGTGGAAGTAGAGAATATATAGTCTGAGTACCCTTATGCTGTAAGAGGGAAAGTGCTCGATACGAGCAAAGAGGTATTGTATTAGGTAAGAGTTTGCCTAGGAGGTTTGGATAAGATATAATTGGTTCTCTAGTCAGGGCAGGTTTCAAACTTGAACCAGGTCCAGCCTTTGGGAGTTCATGTCCAAATGCTTGCGAGCCAGTAGCTTTCCTTTTCGCTAGGGGGTCCCCTCGCCAGGGGGAATGTGCTTCGATCTTGGTCCATACGAAGAAATGAATTCCTTCTTTCCATAGAGCGAGAGAATGGATTGGTATACGAGATTTCCCTAGAGTGGACGGTCTCCCTAGCAGTAAGGTTTCCATACGAGGTTTGGCTAGGGCCATTCTTGCAGGAAGTCTCCATAGTGGGGTATCCGCCTTCGTAGCAATAGTAGGATTCGTCCTAGTAAGTACTAGCCTCTTTTCCAGTAAGTTAGAGTTGTGTTACATCCCCTTCAATTCCTACTATTCGCGGAAGATTTGATATTGACACTCTGGACAGGGGAGGACTAGTGTTTAGGGTAAGATTTTATAGGTTCCATCCAGACGAGCTTCAAAAGGTAGTGCGTCAGGATCGAGTTTCCTTCCTGGTTTGGGATATTGGAGTCGAAGCAAATCGTCCATCGACGCTAAAAGGCAAGTAGCATTTAGGTTTCTAAAAGATAGGATAGATGAGAATGTAGCTGTCTTATTATTGGTAGTCGGAGAGCGGGCAAAGGGGGGTTTGGCTTGAAGATACCAGCCGAGCTACTTCTTCTTAAATATCTAATGTATGCATGGACTAGTAGCAGAATACCTTTCATAGCCTTAAAG
>NC_012119.1:192500-205000 GCF_030704535.1 Vitis vinifera | reverse complement strand
CATCCCGCACAGACAACAAATACTTGTCATCTGGACGACACGACTCCAAAAGAAAATACCGCACCATACCAAGGTGATAGCAATTAACTACTAACCCATCTGGAAAACCTAACCAGATAGGAAACGGTAGTGGTATGATTCCACCAGGCGAGAAGGCCACCAAAACGTGCCTATACCAGTGTCGGTTATATTGAGGTTTTTATTCCTTAGCCGAAGACGAATACCGCCTGTAGCCAGCCCCTTTAAGCCTCAAAGAGACCTGAAGGGAAGAACATCCAATTGATTTCAACACAGGCATAAAAGCCACGCTGAATCGAGTGGACCGAATCATTTTCAACGACAAAGGAGATAACTCTCTGTCGTGAATGCGAAATTTCTTCGCAAACTCAAGTCCACCACAATCCGACGTCAACGTTTTCGCCAAAGAGATTTGAACCCCGAGACGATTCATGACGTCACGATAGACCCTCGCGACTTCCGGATCCCCGATAACGATATCATCACCGAGGAGAGCGAAACACTTTACCTGGATAAACCTTTTCCGCGCAATACCACACCACAAAGTGATGGGCAAGCGCGAAGAGAGGCCAAGAAGAAAGGTAACCTAAAGGTTGCCCGGCATTGAAACAAACGAATTTTGGGCCCACGCGCCTATTACTAGACACAGGAGCAGAAAAGACATTTGTCCCAAGACCAGAAACAACCCAGGCCATTGCGACTTCATAATTCCATATACATTTCACTATGAGACTCTGCACATTAAGCGGGAAGCGATCGGTCGCAGAAGATAAATCGTAACTAAACAATTTATCAATACGCAATACGACGTAATCGCTCCAGAGGCTTTGTGCAGATGAAAAGTCCCATCCATAGGGATGAGCTTAAGAACCTCCATACACCAATCATGAGCAGGCCGCAATAAAGCCTGTTTAAGGCCGTTGGGAATAGCGAAAATCCGCACCTTCCCAGCTGATCGTAGACCAACCTAAGGAGGACTAGAGAGCTTCTTTTATAAAGTGCTTACAGGTTTTTATTACTATATCAGACTGCTTTCACTCGCCTTAGAGAACTAACAGGGCATTAAGGGGGACCTCTTCCTACAGGAAAGAGAGTGCTAGATCTAAAAGATTCTAATGCATTCCATATTGTTAGAAAGCAGAGGACTATGTAAGAGGTAGATAGATTGATAGTACGATAGAGGAGAGTCTGGAAATCAAGAACTAACACCGGATAAGCAGCAGCGGCAACAGAATCTCCTCCAATTTCATTGTTATGTTGGATGCTAATTGGATTCAGGTTGGCTTCCTAGCTCTAAATCAAGGGAAGAAAGAAGCCGCGAACTCCTAATTCTCTTGCTTTAGCGCGAAAGAACGGCAGGGGAGTCAAAATAAGACTCAACTGTCAAGTTCGCCAACTGAAGGGAGGATTCAGAACAACAGGACGAGGGAAGAACCTTAGAGAACTGAAAGGGACTTAAGGAAGATCAAGGGAAGTCCTAAAGGAAAGACATTCTCTATCATAGCTTCATGCGCCTAGCAGCAAGATCGAATCTATTCTTAGGTGTCCTATCTTGATATAGTGCAACAGGATGATAGAATGATATTAACATTACCATTACTAGAATCGTCCGGTATAACCTTCAAAAGAACAACGGCAACTGATTCCCCTAGATATATATGCATTGACGATGCAGATGTTAGGTATTGTAATTCAATAGTTTGGAATCCTTACTATTGAATATAGGGGAGAAATCCAAGAGCAAGAAGGCTAACTCCTAGTAATGCTATAAGAGAAAGGACTGAATCTTTGACCTCCTAAAGAAAGGAGGACGGGAATGAACCAAATGATAAATTTATCTACGACCAACCTTGCTTCTTGCTTTCGAGCCGGAGTTTGCTTGTTTTAGTCCATACAACGCCTTCCTGAGTCGACTAACTAGATGTGAAGAAACTGATCACCCTGGCGAAGGTGGCATGTAAACCTCCTCATGTAGTTTTCCATTCAGAAAAGCATTCCCCACATCTCACTGGAACGAAGGCTACTTTATCACTGTGGCAACTGCAATCAGAGCCCGTACAAAAGTCACCTTTGGATTCTTAAGTAGGGGGGGGCAAAAGTCTTCTCAGAATCGATACCAATCTGAATTCCCTCAATAGTGGTCTTTCCGTCAGGAAGAGGTTTGGAACCCCTCTCTATCTGATAAGGTAATGAACGACGTCTTCTGCAAGACTGGAAATTCCTCAGACATGGCCTGCTGCCCCATCCCAATAAAACGTGTTTATCAACCACCCCTGTCGACTTCGCACAAGCCAACACTGGCTCCTGCCCTATAATCTAAATCCATTAGGGAGGGGAGTCGAAACTCCCGGTAGATCCTCCGCATGAATGGGCACGTTCTCCTTTTATATGTAATAACCAAAGCTATCGTGGCTACTATGTTTGGGGCTATCGTGCTGACTATGATGCTCTGTGAGGCCAGTTCCCTGCAGTAAGATGGAATAGAAAGAAAGGGGCTGTTGCAAGAAACGAATACGAGCATGGAGTGAGCAAAGGTGCGATGTATTCCACCAGTTCAATGGGCAATTAGGAAAGTGGTCTAGTAGGAGGGCAAGAAGAATTTCTTGTTGTTGCTGACTCTTTTCTCCCGGTAAATTCTCTATATCTTCTCAGGCTTTTTCCTAAGAAGTGCAGCTATCTCCGCCTCACAGCATCAGGGAAGTTTTCCACACAACATTTTCGGTTAACTTCTAGGCACTCTCGATCAAAAGAAAAAGGATATGGTTCAACCCCGGTCCACAGGCTCTCGATCTTTATCTACAGAGTGCTTTGGACTCTCCCTTTGCCTCTTTTGAATGCCTGGGATGGAAAAGCAAAGATCATATCTTGATGCGTGTACCGTACTGCTATCCAAACGAAGATGAATTACCTACCGACCATGTTCTCTGTCTTGGGCTATATTACGACGTTATCGATAGAGGAACTTGATATGCGAGATGCGATGCCACTGGTTGCAAAAGGAAGGGCCTGCTGATAGAGCAGGGCCGGGGAGAACCATTCAAGCGCAGAGATGGAAATGGCTCTGCTGCGATAGAGGATGAAGGAGAATCCGTAGGCAACTGGTCGTTACTATAAGATGATAAAGATGCAGGCTGCTCTTTATTATTAGAAGAGCGAGGCTGGTTTCCAGCTGCTCAATAGAGGGCTGCGACCCTGATTCCCTTGGGATTCTGACTCCCCTGATGCACGGAAGGCGCAGGAAAAACCACTGGTGAAGAAGATCCAGAAGATGCTGATCCAATAGGCGCGCCTACTAAAATAAGGGGGAGTAGAAGAACTCGTGCTCATGGAAGGTAACATGCCGGGCCGGCGAGAACGAGAAGAAGGATCAAAACATCGAAAGCCTTTCTGAGCCAAGGCATGCCCCTTTAAAAAACATCTGTTTGCACAAGGTGAAGCTTTGGAATACAGATCGTCGAGCCGCCGACAACTCCCAGGGTTCACTAAAACAGGGGTACTCCGCGAAAGACTATTGAGTGACCCGTCGAGCTGGTCCGACACCAAGTGGGCCGCACCTCTGAGAACTCAATATGAAAGAGAAAGGTGTTCCTTTAACCCCGAAAGTCGTCCTGTAGATAGGTTTCTCACCGGTCGCAGAAAGTCTTTTAAGAAAAAGGCTTCCCGAGACGCCTAAAGTCAACCATCTGATGGTCTGAGAAGTGTCGGTTCCATAAAGTCTTTATACTCCAGGACGCACGACACCTTTCCCAGCTCTAGGTTGTTCTAAACCACGAGCTGCTACCAAGTATTCTGTACCAGATGCACCACCGAGGAGATACACTTCACCTAATGGTGAAGGAGAAGGTAACTCCAGTATTGGTAACCTGAAATAAACCCCTCAACATGCAACCAAGTCATATACCTTCCATAAAAGGCCAAATCGAACCAACATAGAATCGGTCCGATCAACCTTCCATTTCCGATTGTTGACTGGAGCATTAAAGAACTCCTCAATCGTTACCCTTGGGTCAATCGCGGTACAGTAGTACCAACGACAGTACCGTAACAAGTCCCGAACCCGGGTGGTCCACTCAAGGAATTCCTTCATTGACTCGACTTCAAATAGATCGTCGGGTATCAATGTCAGCCCCCGGGCTTTCATCTCTCGCCTCAAGAGGTCAATAATGACACCTCTAAGAGTTGGGTTAAGAGGAGACCCCCGTCCAAGCCATAGCTCAAACGGGAGCCTTTGCTTAGTGTACATAGCCAGAACCCTTTCGAAGTGACGGTTCCGCTTATGGTCAAAAGTCGCTAATTGGCGAAAGCCGGCTCCACCAACCCGCGCTAAGGTTGTTAACCTGTTGCAAGGGTAAGTCATTTGGACACTCATCAGTCCGGAAGGAATTTGTTAGATGGAGGATGGATATCGGACTTAAGTCCTTACTCAATCCCCGGACTCTAAACCTTTTAGCGAACTCCGCTGAGCCAGTGGTGGAGATCAAGGATTTCTGATAATTGTTCGAAACCCCTAATCGACCAAGCGCTGTCTCATACACTCTGGCTACTTCCTGATCGGTAATGAGTACATCATCACCGAGTACTGCATACCTGTCAAAAAGCTGACCTGGGTATATCTGCTCGGCACACCACCAAATTCTAATATGGTGAGTAAGTGTAAACAAAGGCCAAGAGGAGTAATATCCTAGCGGCTGTCCGCCCCTAAAATAGACTGGAGAGTCCTTCTTCTTTACGAATGGGACCTCAAAGAAATTAAAGGCTAGTGCTGAATTAACAACACTAGAAGCGAACGGCTGACCAAAACAAACCTTAAACACTTCGAAGAGAAATAATACTGGCCACCTATCGGTGGCAGATTTCAAATCGAAAGAGTAACAGGTTTGATTGCCAACTAGTCGATCAAGAGGTTTGTGCTGATGGAGGGTTCCATCCATGGGAATCCTCCTAAGCACTTGCATTAGCCAGTCATGGACCGGCTTCAGCAGCCTCTGATTGAGATTGACATAGTTACCAATGGCGAATATTCTCCTTTTGCCTCCTCCCTCAATAGTCTGACCGAGACGGCCAGTAACTGGTGGAATCCCATAGTCGAATGGTGATGGCAAGTGGGGATGGACTCGGCTAGTAAACCAGTCCAGATCCCACGCACTTAACAAGTCGTTAAACTTGTCATACACATATCGTACTGTGGGAGGCCACAAGGTACCCTGCGGCCATGACTCTCCATAAGTATGAGGCCCGACTAGCAAGAAATCAAAACTCGCTAGTTCATAAGCAAGAGAAGTCAAGCAAGAACGAATATTTCGGACCTGCTTCACGCTCTTGCCTAATCTTTGGACCCAACACCGTTGAGTCAATGGGTGCGTAGGTAAGGCCTTCCAGGTCGGATCCCAAGTCATACCTTGATACAGAGGTATGGTTGGGAGGAAGGGTAGGTAACGTTTGAGCAAGACTTTTAGGTTGTTCACAATCAAACCCATTTGCTCACACATTACCTCCAGATCAGACACAGGGGTAGTGATCGAGGTGAAAGTAGATTTATCCACATCAAATACACCTACTATCTTTTTCCGACCCCGCCATTGATTTATCAAGACGAAGACATATATCCCCTGGGTGGGTTCTTTTATTAAGTTGGGTGGGAATAAGAAGTGTTGTTCCTCGATGTCACTTTTCCATGCCACCTAAACCCCAAACTTCTATTTTATTTCCTGCCCTTTCCGTTCCAGGCCTGTTTGACCGTCCTTTTCTTGTCCTTCTGCCTTACTGCTTTCTCCGCCCCGTCTGTCTTCCTGTCTTGTTCTCCCGCGGGTGGCTTCTTGTTCCCACCCACCCTAATAAACTTGCTCTGACTTTGCCTTCGCCACGGGGCGTGCCTCTGCTTGCTTAGATGCTGCTTGTGCCTCCGTAGATGGAACTTCATCAGGATCCTAAACTACTAGCACTGGATTTTTGACCTGTCGGTAGTAGGGTTCGAGATGGAGATTTAGTGTTATATGATGCTTATCCAGGTATCCAGTCCCACCAGCATATGAGCTAGTAGCTATTGAGGCTGCATCTGCTCTAGAGCCTATAATAGATCCAGGGCCCGTGGCATCCCCTCCTGAGAGCCTATCCCTGTCCCAATTTGATATCCTTTTCTTATGCCAAATGCATAGCTACCAACAGCAGCTAGAGAGGCAGCAGTCAAAGTGGCAGCATCTTGCCCGCAGATTCACTAGTTCCAGATCCCAAAGATCTTCGTCGGGTGGTGCTTGTGTGGAGGGTGTGCCACCAGAAATCGGGCTTGAAGCTCTCGCCTTACCTATGATGCAAGGCAAGAAATAATGGACTGAAAATCACCCTTTGATTCTCTAATTGTTGTTTTGTTTTATTATTATGGATCTTGGCTTGGTTTCTGCTTTTCTTGTCATGACAGGAATCATCTTGCTTGAAAGAAAGAAGAAATGCCTCAACTTGCCCTGATTGAGGGACAGGGTGGTCGAAGATCAGGTTGCTCGTAGATCTTAGTGGTCTACGATCAGCTGGGATCGATCCATCATCGCCACCTTGCTTGCTTCTTCGGAGACGAGGGAGCTTGGCTAAGCAGGTTAAAGGCCGGAATGCCTACGCCACTATTAATTACTCGACTCTAGAAGAGTTCCTTCCCCTTACCGTTTTTCAGTTATCAAAGTAAGTTATCACAATGCGAGATGCATTGCTCAATCAAGAAGCGTATGAAAGCGAATAAGAGTTTGAAGAGCTATGCTTTAATAGACGTTCTTGAGTTGCCCTATCTCTTAAAGGGACTAGAAGAAGGAAGGAAAGAAGGAAAGACAAGCGCAAATAGATGACTCTTAAGTGGATTAAAGACAATGTATTACTTACCTTTAGTAAGATGAGGAAGACCTTGCTCTCAACATAAGAGAAGCAAGCTACAACTATTGGGATAGCAGCTACGACTATCGAGTGAGTAAGACAAGGAACTAGAGCTCACTCCTCAACTCGAACTCAGAGGGGCGGGCTAACTATCACGAAGAGTACAAGAAGCTGGCATTAGTTCCTTCACTCGAGACAGTTGAGTTCGTTTATGAAATTAGGAAAGTCAGGGTGGTCGGAACGAGAAGGCTGATCTTTGATCAGAAGTGGTCTACGAGAGGGCTGATCTTTGATCAGAAGTGGTCGGAACGAGAAGGCTGATCTTTGATCAGAAGTGCTCTAGGAGAGGGCTGATTGTAAATCAGGGTGCTCTACTACGATCTTAGGCAGGCATGACATCCTCAAAATCTCTTAGGACCCGCTCAATCTTCCCGGGGACAGCCTGGTCCTTTCTTATGATAGCATCGTCATCAGCGCAGCTGATCTACGACCAACCTTGCTTTTGACGGCCCAGCTACTAATAGAATACTAAAGCTCCGTTGGGTGCCGACCGCTGGCACCAGGGGCCCTGTCATCCAAGATGCAAAGTGAGTTTCAGAGGGACAGGGTTCCAAACGAGCGACGTTCCAAGTGAGCTTTAATCAAAGACAGCTTCTAAGAGAGCGAGTAGGTCCGCGTATAGTTTTTGATTAGGTCTGATCGTAGGCCCGCTAGTCACTTTGCCCTCAACTAACTAGTAAGAATGATGTATGGAATCATAATCGCCTATTTAATAACCAGGGCAAAAGGAAGAACCGTAATAGAAAGCCAATCCCTTTTCCCCTTTCTCCATTGAAAGCTTTCTTCCTGACCTCCAAGGAAGGCAACCGAAAGCGCTACAAAGAAGATCGATTATGAACAGGTGGTCTGTGATAATAAGGGAATTGCTCCTGCGCCTGCCGTGGCTACTTAATCTGCAGCTGCGTCCGCTACTAAGGGCTATGGGTTTCCAACTGAAATTGGATCTGTATATGGAACGTCTACAGAGACTGGAAGGGATGCCGTGTGCTATGGAACAGGATCAGCGCCTGTCCAGGTCGAGATCCAAAGCCATCACCTATAGGGGGCCCATTCCTTTTCCATATCCAGTTGGAGTTCGAGCAGCAGGAGGAAAGGCAGAGGCTTAAGAGGCAAAGGTCGCCTGGGTTTATTGCATGAAAAAAAGAGGAAGCATAGACAAGAGCAACGGTTTACTCGGTTGAAGCAATAGAGGCATAGATAGAGCTAGCAGCAGACCTCGTGGCAAAGCTATAAGTCAAAAATTATATATCAATAGAAGATCCCGTGCCTGCAGGAGCAGCTTACCCCACAGCATAAAAGTGAGAAGCACCAATTGAGGTTGATCCGGAACCACCAGCAGAGAAAGCAGCGGAAAGGAAGGTAGCAGCGGTTCAAGATGTAGCTGACTAAGTTCCAGCAGCGGATTCAGTGGCAAGGTATCTAGGCGCAGATCGATATTTAGTCCATGTGAGAGAGCATGCATTAAAGCCAGAAGCAAAGGTGGAGGTAGCGGGTTCACCCGTTGATTCAGAACCAACGAGAGTTGGTTGCATACCCAGTTGTCCTCGTTTACTTAGATTCAGTTGGAGCTCAAAAGCTTGTTCCAACATCCGAGCCAATTCAAGTACCGGAGCTCGCAGCAGAGCCTGCGGCAAAGGCAGACTTAAATGTTCAATTTCCAGTTGCAGTTCGAGAACCAATGCCAGTGGATCCCACGGAGGTAAAGGTTGGAGCAAAGATGGCAGCAGCTGGAGCATAGTAGGTAGCTAGAGCATAGGCAGAGACAAAGCAAGCGCCAGGGTGGGAGGAAAAAGAAGGGCTTTGATTTCTCCACCTGATCTTCGACCACCCTTTATTTCTATTTATTAATTTCTATTTTCTTTTCTTTTATTTTAATTGAGTAGTTAATCCTCTACTAGGTACCTATACTTATGGCTTTGCTTATGCCTATGTTCCTGCCTTTGTTCTTGGTGTTACCGATAGATACCTTAGCTCTTGGTAGATAAGCTGGAACTACTGGATCTTATACTAGACTAGGTATACTTATATCTTAGCTACAGATGCTGCTGATACTATTGGTGGTGCGTATGGTACTGAGCGAAGGGAAACTGGTTCTTCGACTGATGGATCAAGATAAACTATATCAATTGGTAAAAAATCCTTTCCTCCTGTGGCCTCTGCCATTTACCACGCTGGTGGTGCTTAGGAAACTACTTATGCTGTTCCCAGGCTACCCTTGCTATTGGTGAGGGCCTACCTTCGGTGAGCTACTGCATTAGGATTGGGTGGGTGGAAATTTCGAATAAGGTCCACCTTATGAAAAAGGATCAGTGTAAAATTAGGTATTATGTATGTAAGGTATACACCCTTGCTTCTTCCCGGCCTTGATGTCTGAATCCAGCTCGAGCTATGGGTTGGGCGGGTAATAGACCGTCCAACATAGCTCGAGTGGGGGATCGAATAATAAGAATTTCCGATATCGGGAACTCACTTTATCTACGAGATGTTTCCGGCCGGGAGGGATAGAAGGAATAGCCGAAGGCAGGACTTCTTGATTCATAAATCATAGGCAGGGGGTTGAAAATCTCATTATAGGTTGGTCGAAGAAGAGGAGGACAATTCGGTTGAAGCTGCTATGCCCACAGCTCTTATTCGAGTCCTTTTATTGCAAGTATACACGATGGAAGCATCCCAAGCCCAACAGATAACCGATGGAACAGGGATGCCCGAGAAGCCATCTTCTTCTATCTCCGGTGCCAGGGAAGGTTCGAAGTCAATGGAAGCTAGCGATGGAAGTGACTCCGTATAATAAGGAAGTGGACCGAATCCGAGGCAATGACCGACTAATATCATTTCAGTGCCAAGCGGAACCAAGGTGATCAGATGCTAGCTCCTATTCCCCATTGGTAGGGAGTTCGAGCAAACAATGGACCAGAACTTGATATGGAAGCAAGTTGGCCAGTAGCGGCTAAGCAGCATTGAACGAGGCTCCACCATCTTCTATTGCACCACCAGAGGCGAGGGAGGTACCAGCCAACTATCAATCTATCAATCTATTTCCAAATCTCGTTACTAAAGCTCTTCCTCCTTCACCGGAACTCTACAACTTGTCTTCTCTTCACCAGTACCAGTATCTGGGCATCTGTGGCCATCTCCCCCTGCATCTTCATACTCTAGGTTCAATCCTATGCCATCCCACTTATAATCCAAATCTCTTCATTCCGCTCCCAGGTCCAATGTGCGGGTAGTAAGCCCCTGATTCCTCTCCCTGTGGGCCGATGGAAAGAAGTGAAGAACGTGGGTGGAAGCTTGAGAAGGAGACCAAGCTATTGGAATCCATCTTCCGAAGTGCCATCTGCTTGACACCGACCGGGAGGGGCGAAACAATGAATCAATTATCCAGTACCAGATCCATCGGTCATAAATCTTTCTAGAATATGGCTGCCTCCACCCATGTTGAAATCAAATTCTCTGTCATCCCCTCCTGGATATCCCATGCTTGGAAGCTAGACGTCACCTGCGCTGACTCAAGGTTTAGATTTCCCTATCCATCCGAAGAACCTAGGTGCCCCACCTATTTGTTCTCCTGAAGCAACGAACTAATCTCCACCTCCCGCCGACTACCAACTGGGAAAGCGGATTCAACAGATGCAAAAGAAGATGGCAATGGGGATCAGCTTGGGCTTGGTCCCTTCGTAGCCGTCTCTTCACCTTCCCTGGAATCGTGTAGCCTGTGCGGAGCAAGCCGGAACTGGCACCCTTCATATTGAATTCAAGGGTTGGTTGTATTACGACCCGTCGGTCGTATGGTTATTAGGCCCTCTTCTAATCAACACTAATGAATGAGGTCGGGGCTTTGGTGATTATTCTCAAAAAGGGACGTAGAACCGGGTTGCTTGCTCGGGTTGGGTGGGAATAAGAATGGGGTTTAATATCCTTCATTCCTTCATTCAATAATCCCAAGTCTTATCTTTGAAGCTATAAAAGGCTCTTTCTGCTCTTCACAGTCGACATAAAAAAGCTGTAAATCAATGTTCTACCCGGGCAGAGGGAAGGGCTTCTACAAGGGTGGATGAGGACAGGTTTAGTTCAGCTCCCGTTGATGGCATTGGATCGGAAGAACAGGAATTCCAATTTGATCACTTGCTTCCGATGCCGCCCGGGTGAAATATCAGATCATTCGCTTCCGGGAGGCCGGCCGAGATCAAATAGGTCTGAAGCCAAAACCGCAACCCGTTTATACAGGTTGCAATGAGCCTGTCCTCTGGAATTGTATCCTTAAAATGGATACTTAGGTTCCTGAATCGGGTCAAGTAAGCGTCAAAGCTTTCTTGCCCTGAATGCAACGGCCGAGATCAAATGCAGTTACAGTCTTCCTAATAAAAGAAAACCTTCGGCTAAAAGCATCAGCCATTAGTTTCTCGAATGGAAAGCCAAAAGTTGGTATACCAAGAAAAAGCGGCACATTCATTTCACTCTAACAATTTCTTTTTATGTTAGTTAGGCTTTTGCTTTCTTTTAGTTCTTCACTTTACATCTATCTCCAAAACAAGCTAAGCAAAAAGGACGAAGTAATTTCGTATATGTATATGTAAAAGATGTGGACTGGAGAGTGAGTATTGAGGTCAATATGCTTCCCCTTAGTTGGACAGCTTATCGAAGGGAGGAGTCAAAGTCTCTTAGGTGTCGGCATCACACATATAGCATGTGTGCCGTGAGTGAGAGGTCAATCACTCTCAGTTCTTCTTTCGAAATTCTCGAACATGATGAAGAGCTCTTATCGGCTTGAGGTTTCTTTTCAAGCTGAGTAGAAATATCGTAAGATAAGCAAAAGAATGTTACGCCCAAACAATCCCATGTCTTTCTTGGTTGGACAAACCCAACCGGTGATTTCCGACAAGTCTCTCTTTTTTTGGGGGGAGCAAGAACAAAGCAAAGTGGTCTGTCATGAAGATAAATTCGCTTGTACTCTATGGGAATCCAACGCCCAGTGATTTCGATTTTATGATAAATGATAGTAATAGTCTGTCTTTCTCGTCAAGTACCTCTTCAACTAGGTCGGACGCGCAAAGCGCTCCACCTGAGTGTGAGCGGATATTTGATAGACTCTGTGATGAATACACAGAGTGGGTGGGGAGAGCTTTTAATTAAGCAATTACCCCCAGAATGGAACATGCCTGACCTTGTTCGGACAGTGATTGGGGACGAGGCGATTCACATGCCAGGCTTTCTCACGGATTCATATTATGATGTGATGTTACATGGCCCAAATAGTTGGTTATGCCAGGATATTTTTGAGTTTCTGGATCTAATAAACTATGTCTTCTAGGCCTAGGTGGAGGCCAGACTGCTTGGTTCGAGGACCCCTTGGTCAAAGGAAAGATGGAAACAGGGGAGTTGGCTGAAAAAGATGGACAGTAACGATCGCGTAATATCAATTTATCGGCCTCGTCATCGAAAGCGGCTTCCAATTGCTCGGAAATTCTCAGCTATATGGGGGGCTTGGATGGTGAGCAAAAACAATTGATCAAGAAGTTGGTCAACTTTCGCATGAAAGAAGGTAAAAGAACGAGAGTTCGTACTATTTT
>NC_012119.1:167500-187500 GCF_030704535.1 Vitis vinifera | reverse complement strand
AGCAGGGAATCTCAGCAGGGGAGAAGGCTAGGATGTTGGCACTCGAAGAGGAGATTAAGATGATAGTGGGGCAGGTACTTAGTGCGGCGGAAAGCAAAAATGAAATGGATTCTAAGATCCAAACCTTCCTTCAGCAGTCAACCAAGGCCAGGGAGTCCGTTGCGGTATGTGAGAAGATAGAGAATGATCTAGACTCGATGGAGGCCGAGGTTGAGGATTTGAAAAAGCCAAATTATGAAGTTCCAGGAACAGTTGGCAGCCGTTGAGAAGAGGCAGAGTGATGTCACTCGGGACTATGACTCCTTAATGACCGAGTTAGAGCCACTCCATGCCGAGCTTCAGAGCCTGAAAGACACCAACTTAGAGGAGCAGAAGGCCAGGATCGAAGAATCTGAGCAAGCTGCGCTGAAAGCCTGGGAAGATACTAAGAAGGCAGTCGCTGAAATCTTCTGGAAAATGGAAATGATTTAAATTAGACCAGTCTGTACGGCCTTTGATGACGTAGTAGAAAGAAGCACTGTGCGTTAGCACAGGGCTATATAAGGGCATAACCAATATAGCACCGAAGCGAACTAGAACTGGAACGAGAACCTCCATCTAGACCTAAACCTGACACCCGCATACCGCATATGCCAGTGGTTGTGGTACAGGTCGTTCTGTCTGGAATCTGCAGGAGAACTAAATCATGCCGACTTATGGTCAGCAATGTACCGGTCAAATTGATTGTATAGACCCATTTTGCTCGCTTGTTCCCGGTCTGATCAACTTCCTTTTGGCTGTCGTAGAGGTCTTTTTTTTTAGTAAGACCCCGGGCAGTACCCGCAGGACAAGCATGCTGCGGTAAGGTAATACGGCCAACTTATAGATGCAGGGCTCGCTCCCTCCGCAACTAAAGAATGCTCTGCCATTTCTGAGTTTCCTGGAAACCGAAAGCTTAACAACTTTCTTTTGAGGATTAACTAAACCCACCTTTCGACGTCGCTCGAAGGTCTAGTATCTACTCTTATATATAGTAGCCGTCCAATCAACTAATTTCACAGCAAGAAAGCTCTTACCTAGTCAGATAGGTAGGGAAGAACGAAGACAAAAATTTAGCGATAAATCTTGGCTTGTTTAAAAAAAACCTAGATTATGGATAGCTCGGAATTTAGGGAAGACGGACGAATGGTGTTAAAGGGCTTAGAGGGGGCGGTGGAAATGAGAACGGGGAGAAGATTCTTATCAAACCGGGCAGGGAAGCAACCAGCGAAGAGAGCATTGGAGAGGGCGGTAGGCTGGGAGAAGGAAAGGTTTTAATAAAAAGAGTTTGCCTAGCGTCTTTCGCTGTCTGTTATTAGAAGAAGGAAGGGATAGGTGGAGGGCCGGGATGCAGAGAATGACGCTATCCGGAAGAGGAGGCATGCATCGTATAAGAATATGGCATCGAAAGTAAGGATATCCACGCACACAAGAGAATCGCTTGGGAAAAAAGGGCATCGTTCTCAAGCGAGATGGGGGACTTTCGGATATGCCTTCCCTGTCTTATGTTATCGCCGCTGTTGATGGGCTAAAGGAGCTGACATACTTAATTTCTTAATCTACGAACGGGATTTCACCTTACCTTCCTTTCCCAGGACTGAAAGCTGCCTAAACTAGATCAATGTTAATGTCCGAGGAGGTTGAATGCGAGGTTCCATAAAAGAAATAGTCAGGGGGGGGAAGCCTTCTCCCTCTCAGGCTAAAGAGTAAAGATAGCCCTTGCCCTCTAATACATGTCACATTGGATTTGCTAGTATTCCTACGGGGCTTAGTCTTCCGAAGAGTCATCCTAATCCATGTTGCTATGTTGCTATGGAACTTACCTGAGTGTCCATATATTGTCGCGGGAAAAAGGCGCTCAGATGCGCTTACAGTCTTATTACTCTATCCTACCAGAGGACTCGAGGGGCCTTTCGGCGCCAGAGCCATAGCAAGACCAGAGCACTCTTCCAGAGTTTTCTTTCAATCTTATCTAACCATTGATAAGATCTAGACCAAATACGAGATGACACGACGTCGAAAGTAAACCTGACCGGTTTCTCTCCGAAAGGAATCGGAGATACTTTCTTCTTGTCTTGACTTTTCTCTATTTTTTAAGTGAGGTACTTATAAATCTTTTGAGGATGTAACAAGTCCTTCTTTCCAGTCCGCTAGCAGTCCATGCCTAACAGTCTTCGAAGCCGTATCAGGGCCAATTCCCTTTCTTTGAGATTAAGACTCAGGTGAGAAGGAAGGAATTAGGTTGCAGGGGAGCCCCATTCCCGAGCTTCCTCGGTCTTCCTCGTTTTCTAACTGTCCTAGAGGGTTGCGGCTGCTTCTCACTCATCTTACCTGCTCTTCCAGTCATGGAACCCGATGCTGCATGACCAGAATGTTGGAGATCAATAACAGGGCCTGTCATGAAATTTGTCCCCACAATTTCAGTAATCTCCTCTGAATCTGAATCAGCAATGCTTTAATCTGCATCTCCCTTAGTCTTTTCACTTCTACCTAGGATAGTAACAGGTTTAGGATCAAGCCCAACCTCAGCTATGGTCTCCCTGCACACTAGAGACTGTTCTCGATGAGCCGCAACCTCAGCATCAAAGAGGTTCTCACTCCCTTCCAACAAAGTTCAGCTTGATCAGAAATAGACCAAGAATGACCCAAGGGTCCGCCCATAACTTTAAGATATCTTGCTGGCCGACAACCTTTCATCCACAGCATTCACCACCAAAGGTTCAGCAAGAACAGTCCCAGAGTTTACATGGGTCTGCCTAGAGCTGGGATAAGAAAGAGACCCAACAAGATCACCTTGGGACTGCCCAGACCGAGAAGAGATCAAATGCTGTCCAACAATCTAACAGCAGCACTTTCCTCCTCAACTTTATTTTCAGGACTAGAAACTGGAATCTCAGTTGCAGTAATTGGATCAAGCAACCCAGAACCGCAATTTTTACCCCCCCCCCATTATCCTCCTCTTCTAAGCTTTCCAGGACAGCAAACTTATTGGCACCTGATTTCTGCACTTTATCACGATTCCCCGGAAGAATATCAAGGTTGTGAACAACATTAATCTCAGCAAAACTGTTAGGGGAGTCCCCATTACCATTTGGCCTTGTCCGTCCCAACAAGCAAGAAAGAGAAAGAACACCCATAACACTGTGTAATAACTCTGGAAGCAAGCTGTCCGATAGACCTTGACGTGACGCTGTCCTTTATGTAGGGACGGCTTGGACTAACCAGGGTTGTAGACCCTGTGTAGGGCTATATTATAAATAAATAAGAACTAATGAACCTTCCTTTAATGATAGTGATAAGAACTCCCTCCCCATAAGGACTAATATCAAAGACTTAGACCATTAAGCACACCTTAATAAAGACTTTAGTCAGATAAGTTAAGTCAGTCATAAGTAGAAGTAGAAGTCAGACAAGTAAGACAAGCAAGCAACCATGCCCGAAAAAACGGAACCATCAGCCATGAATCAAAGAAGGTATTCTCGACCGCTCACCGATAAAGGGTGGATGAACTTATTCAAGACCAATAAAATAAAGCCGGGATCCTGTGCCGGCATTGCGAATGAATTGACGACCAAATACCAAAAAGGGAGAACCTACCTTGGTGTCATTTCATCCATCCCCTCGTTGTTCCCCGAGACCTTCAAATTCGAATAAGAGCTCGATCAATAGTTAGTGCCCACGGATTAACCCACTAGCCTTTACTTCTCAACTTGAAAGCGAGATGGACTGGAAATGGATATGAAGCGACTAGTACTGCAGCTGGCGCATTTACTGGTTCGACTGAAACGGATTACAGGTAAAAACAGTTTAACCCCCAGCATCTTCATGGGAATGGGTGCTTCAACAGGCTCTGTAATTGAAAGCCAGAACTAGTGAAACTGGTTCACAAGCAACAAGGTTATTGGCTCGGTCAACCGAATCGACGGGTGAAGCTAGCTACCTCAAATAAAGGGTGCTTTTTGTGCTGACCCAAGTCTAGCGATGATAATGCGATGTGCTAGCGCGCCCCTGCCTCCCGAACCAGGGAGTGCATCTTTATTTCCAACTCTTTCTCACCTAGTACGGGTGGATACGCCTTTGGCTCTGCCTTTGTAGGCACTATATTTGGATCCGCAACTTGGTCCCTAACCGCGGAGTCTCAATATCAATCTACTGCATCTCGAGGGTAACGTATTACTCCATTACAAATCAAAGGGTCATTCACCGGTGAAAGGAACCTTGCGCTTGCAGCTTCCCCTCTCCCTGCTACGTTCACTGGTTCAAACCCATAGGCAATTGGCACAGGATCTGATGCCCTTACTTCGGCTACTAGCTTTGATGCTGCTTCCCGCACCCCTTCCCCAGATGCTGGGTAACCTAGGCCTGCAGCGACTAGCTTAGTTCTCGTAAAAACACCATATGGATTTGGCAGGAATGTCACTAGGCGAGGCAGCCTTTTTCAGGCTGCTGGTCGAATTGACAAAAATGTTAGCTTGGACTCGCCCCCTGGGATTGACTATTTGCCTTTCCCCGATGGTTGCGCATTCAAATGTGAGTAGGATTCGCCAGGGATGAGCGACCTGGGAGAGCCTTGGATGGACTTGGCCTGAGGGACCTTACCAAACCCCTTATAAACACCTCTTCCCCCTAAGTTAAGTGGGCTTTTTTCACTATTTACATGGGATCTCTAACGAACGGATATGGCTGTTAAACTACTCGTGTTGGCTTAACTTGGTAAACATCTTTCTTCCTTCGGCTCTCTAACGGGCTATGTCCCGGCTGCTACTAGGTCTCTTTTTGGGCCTGCCTATATCATTGGTAGTTCAGGATCAACGGATGCTGAAGCTATTAATGGCGCGGGATCTTTATCTCAATACGGATCTCCCATCCTTGCCCTTCCTTACCATTCACTTGACCTTCATTCCCTACCGCTACCATCAGACCCAGAAGTGCCTATCCTTGCTATCCAGTCTCCTTCCCTATCCGATACGATACAAGACATAGCTACCCATACGACCTATCCGATCCCACCGAGCAAACAAAGACGTCAGGCCTTTCTTTTGCTATCCAAAGCGGCACGAAGCGGCTTCAACCCGAGGATTACCGGCTTGCTTCCCTAGATGAACGACCAGACTGGACTTGTTCTTGCCCGGGAGTAACTACGAACTGAACTCGATACTCAAGCAGTTCAGGCTACTCAAGACTCATCGCTATCCTCACGAGAAACAAAACGAAAGACCTAAAGACTCAAGACCTGCCCGGCTTCCCTTGCTCCCTAGCTCTGCTCCTTACTCCTTCTCTTGCTACCTATCTCTTCCTTGCCTGACGAGAAGATGCTAAACACGGTTCGATATACTCCTCGAGAGCCTGCCCGAACCAATCCCTTCGATCGACCATCCGATCCTGCTTGACGAGCAGCTGTTTCTATTCGCTTGACAAACCCGCTGCTGCTGTTTGTTAATGCCTCACTGCCTGACCTTAGAGAACGCGAATTACCCCTTCTCCGTCTTTAAGGCTTTAAGGCCAAGAGCTTCTGGATTCTCAAGATGAACCTTCCCGATCCTATCCGAATTAGTCGATTCGAATTGGAATTGTCAATTCTTCCATAACTGCTTAGCCGAAATAACAATTGATTGTGATCGAACCACAAAGTTTTTTTGATGTGGGCCTTTCAAGATTCATCCAACAGAATCCTGTTTACTATTATTATTATTCTAATTATTTTTTCTAATATTCTTCTTCTAATAGCTTCTATTATTATTCTATAATAAGGTAAGGAAGAGAACAAGGGAAAAAAGAAGACAACTGATTGATGCAGTTCCGTATAGAAAGGGTCAGTCATCCGCTCGTACTATGATCAGTTATGGAAGGAAAGAGGAGATTCTTTAGACAAATGTTGTAGTAGTGTATTTTCCTTGATCTTCTTCCTGCACTCGTTCCCGCCAGCCAAGCAGGTATTGAAAAAAGTCCAAGCACCCTGAACCGGACCAAGCAAGCACCCGAAACAGGCTTCGAAGGAAGAAGTAAGCCTACTCTCCAACCATTACCCCCGCCCTCGGTGCCTTCTCTTTTCCCCGAAACTGAAATCTTTCAAGCAAGCAGTAGTCATAGGCATCTTCATACTCAAGCCATCAATCGACATAGTAGTTAAGCAAGCAAAGCCAGCCCGACCTTCCCTCTCTCCTACTCGAGCTTCGTACTTCCCGAAACATCAAGTGGCACAACATCCGTAACCGGAAGAACATGAATCACCCCACCGGAAACCAGTTCTCCTGTGGTTAAGCAAGAAACTTCCTTTTCACTGATCCCTATACCCCATATAGTCCGGCATAAGCACTCGTAACAGCTTCATTTATAACATAAACACAAGTTTTTCCATTAGATATAAAGTATATAAGAACCCTATCAAATGCTCCTGTTTAGCCTGTTCCGATCTTCCTCGAGAAGCCTGGTGGGCATTCCCATTTTATTTTCTACTCGTCTTCTTGCTCCAGCTACGATTTTTTTAGTATATAGGGGAGAGTTCCAAACGGACTGACTAAGCCATCGAAAGAAATCAACCGCAAGTATTGGATTCAATGTGAAAGGACAATGCTCATTTCCTTCAATTCATAAGCCCGAGTATCACGATCCCAAAAAAGTAGCCCGAAGTGACTGACCATATAGTCTAGTTTAAATCCCTTTTCCAGAGACGAGAGAAGTAGCAACCATGGACCTAGCTCACAGAAGAAGGGGACTAGTTTCGACAGGAAAGAGGGAACATGGTGTTGTGCTTCTTACCTATGATGATTCCACATTTGCCTAGTCAAGCTTATTACTGGCAGGCGAGACCGATCGATTGAAGTTACGGTTCATAGCTAATCCCGAAGCGAAGTAAGCTGGAGCTTCGAGGTCAGCCTCTAGGTCATAAGCCCATCTGCGATTCCCTCACTCGCTAGCAACCAAACCAAAAGGGATTCCATTCTTCGATTCCCTTCTCTTCCGGTAAGAGTTCAAGCGTCAGTTCTCATAGCGAGGCTTAGGCCGACGAGGCTAGGGCGCGGCCCCCCAATTCTCAACCCCGACTTACACAAGTGGTTTTAGAACCCACATTTTGAAAAGTTCTGTTAGGTTCTTAGTAGCAGTCGGCGACCCTTTCTTCTTTTACTTCACATAGCTTTTCGTCTCCTTGATAGCTGGAAGTTCTCCAAAAGTATGATAAGCTGGAGGACTTTGTACCATCCATTCCAGTGTGGTTGGATTCTGTTCAACAGCCCAAGGACTTGGAGCACATCTTTTGTTGTTTCCACTGCTTGAAGTGATTGTTACGACCACGAAGAAACGACGAATCCCAACTACGGATATATAAGAGCCAAAACTGCTAAGGGCATTCCATCCAGCGTAAGCATCTGGATAATCTGGAATGCGACGTGGCATACCCGAAAGCCCTAAGAAATGCATGGGAAAGAGGGTCGGATTAACCCCGAAAGAAGTGATCCAAAAATGGATTTGACCTAAAGTTTCAGGGTATGTCCGACCAAAGATTTTACCCACCCAATAGTGAAATCCTGCAAATAAAGCAAAAACGGCTCCCATAGAAAGTACATAATGGAAATGTGCAACCGCATAATAAGTATCATGTAGAACAATGTCTAGCCCAGAATTTGCCGTGACTATTCCAGTGAGTCCTCCTATGGTGAACAAAAAGATGGACCCTACAGCAAATAACATGGGTGTTTTGTATTGTATCGAACCCCCCCACATGGTAGCGATCCAACTAAAGATTTTGATTCCAGTGGGGACAGCTATGATCATGGTAGCTGCGGTGAAGTAGGCACGGGTATCAACGTCTAAGCCCACAGTAAACATATGATGAGCCCAAACAAGAGATCCAAGAACACCTGTACTGATCATGGCATAAACCATGCCTAGATACCCGAAGACCGGTTTTCCCGAAAAAGTCGAAACGATATGACTTATGATACCGGATCCAGGCAGAATGGGAATATAAACCTCTGGATGACCGAAGAACCGAAAGAGATGCTGGTATAATATGGGGTCTCCCCCTCCAGCGGGATCAGAAAAGGTTGTATTAAAGTTTCGATCGGTTAATAACATGGTAATTGCCCCTGCCAGTACCGGAAGTGATAATAAAAGTGGGAATGCTGTCACTGGAACGGACCACACAAAAAGGGGTGATCTATGCATAGTCATTCCAGGTCCACGCATGTTGGAGATAGTTGTTATAAAATTGATAGAACCTAAAATGGATGAAACACCAGATAGATGAAGACTAGAAATTGCTGAATCAACTGCTCCTCCAGAATGGCTGGTAATACCACTTAAGGGCGGATAGACCGTCCACCCAGTGCCGCTACCCACTTCTACTAAGGCTGGGCTTAATAGGAGCAAGAGACTTGGTGGCAACAACCAGAATGAAATATTATTTAATCGTGGAAATGCCATGTCAGGTGCACCTATCAGAATGGGAACAGACCAATTACCAGATCCACCTATCATCGCCGGCATAACCATAAAAAAGATCATTAAAAAAGCGTGAGCCGTTATTAAAACATTATAAAGTTGATGATTCCCACCAAGAATTTGATCGCCGGGTCGTGCTAATTCCATACGAATCAGTACTGAGAAGCATGTGCCCATCACTCCAGCAATGGCACCTAAGATGAAATATAGAGTCCCTATATCCTTGTGGTTAGTGGAGAACAGCCATCGGACCGGATTTGTCGTAAAATTGAGATTATTTCGTTTCCTTCCTTATCAGAGAGGGGCCCCTTAGGGAGCGGGGCTTATTGAAAAAGGCTGAGAGCTGCGAAGAAAACTACAGGTTTGTTCGCACTATAAAAGTAATCCGCTTGTAAATTCTTGGTGTAATACTCACTCGTAAATAAATGATTGGTGTCAGAATTTTTCACTGATCAGGTGTGATCAGTCTCATCCGTGTAAGAATTAGGAATTCCTCTTCCAACTCGTCCCGGAATGGGCGTTATGGCAAAGAACAAGAAGAAAACAAAAGGAGGAATTTGTCCAATAGTAACAAATGGTGCCTCCACAGGTTGACATCCGATCCAACCTAGTAGTAAGCGATCCGCCAAAAGCAACCAAAATATTCCTTGGTGAATCGGTCGAAAACTTGAACTACGCACATACATACTTTTAAAAAAAGGTAAAGCCAACAGACATATAAAAACTGGTGCTATTGCGGCTACACCTCCCGATTTGTCAGGTATACTACGAAGAATGGCATGGATCGGTAGGAAATACCATTCCGGCACAATATGAGGCGGGGTGGGCATCGGATTAGCAGGTATATAATTGTCGGGATGCCCCAAAACATTAGGAGCATAAAAAATCCAAATGGAAGAAAAGATAGCAGAAGCTACCCGACCTACTAGATCCTTTACATAAAAATAAGGGTAAAAAGAAATTTTATCCATCTCTGAATGGACACCCAATGGATTATTTGATCCATATTGATGCAATGCGGCCAGATGAAGAAGACTGGCGCCTACTAAAATAAGGGGGAGTAAATGATGAAGACTAAAAAAACGATTTAAGGTGGCATTGTCCACGGAGAAACCACCCCAAAGCCAAGTCACTATGGTATCTCCTACTACAGGTATGGCGCTAGCTAAGCTTGTAATTACTGTAGCTCCCCAAAAGCTCATCTGACCCCAAGGTGGTACGTATCCTGTAAAAGCTGTCACAATCATTAATAGGAAGATTACAACTCCGAGACACCGAACAAATTCCCTAGGACTGCTATAACTCGCATGATATAGACCACGAAAAATATGAAGGTGAACCACAATGAGAAACATACTTGCCCCATTAGCATGCATATAACGGAGCAACCAGCCCCCTTCAACATCTCTCATAACGTGTTCTACGCTGTTGAAAGCTAAATCCACATGAGGTGTGTGATGCATAGCTAAAAAAACGCCAGTGACTATCTGAATGACTAAACAAATACCAGCTAACGAACCGAACCCCCACCAATAACTAAGATTGCTCGGGGTTGGATAATCTATCAAATGCTGATTCAGTGTGGAGGATATAGGTTGTTTAAGAAGAGAGAATCGTTGGTTCCTTATAGTCATTTCTCTTTTCTATCGTGACAACTCTTGTTCCCCCACCTTTTTAGCGTTCTGGGGCCCTACTTACTAAATTATAATTATAGATATATAGATATATATATATAATTATAGATAATCTAATTTTATATCTAAGAGTACCCCTTCTTCCACCTCCGAAGGATGGAGGGGGTATACAGCGAAAGAAGCGTCGAAGGGGTCATCCTGGGTTACTGAAGAGTCGTCCGACTGCTCGGTGACCGAATCAGAGAGGTTTTTACCGCTTTCTCTTCTCTCCAGCACTCTCGGACTGATCATCTTGCTGCAACAAAGCAAGCTTAGGAATGAATCTAATGGAAATTTATTAGGTCTCTGTCCGCTTGGAAGATTCTTCTTTCCTCTTCGGTGAAAGAGGGCAAAGGTGTGTGGGAGAAAGAATGATAAAAGGAGAGAATCTTTCGTCCACCAAGCGGGACAGAGTGCGACCCCTAAGCAATGTTCAGTTCTCGCTCAGGGGTCCATATCATCTGAAAACTTTTCCTGTTCCATTAGCATAGCTAAATTTGAATAGGATGACTCAGCGTCAGGAAAAGCCCTTGCCTTGATTTAATTTGGCTTCGCTGCGCCCTGAATCAATCAAAAAGCTTATTGATTTGATTCATCCCATTTCATTTGGGCGAGAGGGAGGCTGTGAGTCACCTGGGCTACGGATTTGTCGGTTGGTTGATTCTCGAAATCACCTCTTGAGAAAATCAAAAAGGCCCTCGGGTCCCGACCCACAAATGAATAGGAAGCGGGGCGAGGGTCTTTCATTAAAGGGGGGAAAAGAGGGGTGGGGCTTTGTTCTGGGGGGGGCCGCCTTGCGCAGCTTTAGAAAGGAGAGAATTTCAGAAAGTCACTCTCTCCCACTATCCTTAGAAGTAGGGCGAGATAAAGTAAATATGATATTTGCGTTGGTTTTTCCAACGAAACTAAGCACTTTTTTGTCTTTCTCATTCGGAAGGCTCAGTCCCACACTCTGACTTCAATGATGGGAACAACCTCCGCACTCCGGCGCTCCAATGAACAACAGTTATCCGCCTTACTATATTTAGAATAGTGGTCGATCCCTCGGGAGTTACATTCGTAACTTAATGTTATGTTCACGCGGTGATATTCTATCTTTCCAAGAGTACTACCCTGTACCTGTACGTAGTCTATGTCTGGGGAGCATACTTGACAGGAGATAGACACAGGCGGTAGAGAGGTCCCCCACTTCGATTCCCGCCCCGTTAGTATCTCCGATCCGAGATAAGGGATTACTCTGTTAGGTCTTTTCGGTCCGGAGCCGGCCGGTAATGGACCTACTTACCTTGCTTGTAGACCAGCTGCAGAGCTAACCCTTGTTCTATTGGTTTGGTGGTTGCTACCAAGACGATTTCTTTATGCCCATCAAAGGACCTCGAGATGCTAATCCACGAAAAACGATACGAGAAATTCGAAAGAACTCATATACGGAACGAGGGCGACCCGTGGAAATACATCGGTTTCTTACTCGTGCAAAGGAACTATTTCTTGGCAACTTGGACAACTTATAACGATGTTTGTCCCGCATATCACTAGGAAGATCGGGATCTTTACAAAAGGCTTTATAAAGCTTTCGTCTCAATTCATATTTAGCCGCGAGCAATCTACGTTTGTGATCTCGTATATTTAGCTTCTCCGACATCTTACTGACCCTCATCTTTTTGAAAAAAGCCGCTCCACGGTGGTAAAGTCTCATCTTGTGTGTTGGCCGAAGTGACAATAGTCACATTGAACCCTCGAATATGTTCGAAGATCTCGAAATGATCTTCCAGTTCTGGGGAGAATTCGCAAAACTCCGTTTCCATCGAGAATTGAATGGAGTTTTCCCGTATTTCGACCGGAGAATCTAACAGAGACATTACTATCGAGATTCTGACCGAAAAATTAGACATTCCATGCCCTCGGAGAGTGCTTTGTCGTGCTAGGTCACTGACATATCCTTTGTCTTTATTTGACCCCAAGAATTGATTGGATCGAAACGACTTTCCTGTCGAACCCCTTTGTGTCTGTATGAATCTCTGACCGCGCGGAATCTCCATAGCCAATTTTCCATTTTGGATTATGAAAGACGAGGGTCTTTTTGGTATTACTCTTATTTCACACGATCCAGGAACTTCCATAACGTTGGCGTGATTCGGTTTGAGCAACGGATCCTGACGTGATACATCTTCGTAATGAAAATGGAGTGGAAACATGAGTTGGCTTTTCCAGTATCTATAGAATGAGCACTGTGAACTATCTGCTTCAAAAAGATAGTTGGTTGAATGAAAATCAACACTTTAACTCGATCGGAATACGGATGAGAAAAAAAAACAGTTGCTTACTTGCGAAGAAGAGGGCAAAGGATGCAATTGCTTCGGTTAGAGCAAAGCCCATATTCCTTTCCTGATAGACCTCTTTTCTTCGAACCACTGCTTGTCATGGCCAGTTGTTCCAGTTGTCATCTTTATCTGAGGCGCAGGTTTCATATCCTTAAGTCTATTCATGTGGTTAAGAAAGTCTTCGTTTTCTCGATGTTGAAAAAATTAAGAATTGGTTTTTTCGATGATAAGAGAATCGATAAGACTTCCGCGGGAGGTCGAATTCCAAACTTCTCTCTCGAGTATACCCATTACCAAAAAATGGACGTCACTTTAGGACACATGCGGATAGCCGCCCCGCGTGGCTAAAAGTAAGCCAAAAGAGCTCAAACTCTTTTTTTTTTTTTGAGTTCCGCTGAGAAACTCGAGTCTTATAAAAGACGCCACTCTACGAGGGAAGTCCTCGGGTCGAGTCTTTGCGAGTTCATCCCAAACGGAACCCCCTCATGGTCGGGAAGATGCAGATAAAACGCCAATAGCCGCTTCTACGGCATAAGCTTAAAAGAAGAGAGCTATCAACGAAGAATAAACATTTCATAATTTAATCCAATTTATTTTTTTGAATCTCAACTTCTTCCAATTCTAAAGCATTGAAAGAGAAATCCCGAAAAATCCGTCAATAAATGACGAACTCCATTATACAGATGATAGGACAGGGCTAAGGCAGTAATCCCGACGGAGATTAGGATGAGCTTGGATGAAAAAAAAAAGAATTGGTAGAAATTCTCATAGGTGAAGCAAATCAACCCTATTTTCAGACAAAGAAGATAAAAAAACAAAACTAGAGTGGCTAGGAAAGCCCCGGATATTCTATGGTAAATTGGAAACGTCGAAGTGAGCTGTGGCTTATAAATAGGAAGATGAGGAGATAACGGGCGAAGGATATTTTTTCTATTATTAATTAGATTACCACGTCTGATTAGATCATTACATACGAAATCCGATAATGTTATTAAAAATTCTTTCTTTTCTTCATTTTTTATTGTCTCATTGAAAGAAATTTTTATGTTATTAAAAACTTTTATTATTTCTTTATTATCTAATTGTTGATTATCCGTAACCTTCAATTTCATTTGCTTTCTTCTTTGACTGCTCTGCTCCCCAACACAAATGAGGAAAGACTTGTCGAAAATGGTTGGTTGGTTGTTGACCAACGGAAAAGCATGGGAAAAAGAAAGAACACTAACGAAGATGATCCTGGATTGGTCACCTGGAGAAAGTTGACATCGACGGCTTACTCTTTTGCTGAGCAAAAAAGAGAAAGAATTTATATGAAGAGAGATTTTCGGAGGAGCAAGCGGAGGCTCGAAAGCCGGAGCTTTCCGTTTTCTCGATTGGCTCTCGGAAGATAGATTGACTTAGAAACGTACTCTTCTTCCGCTTTAGCAGAAAAGGCTTTCTCTTTACTTACGAAATTTAGAGTCTTTCTTCTATATTTTTCCTATTTTCTTTTATGTCTCCTGTCCTTTCTTTCTCGAGTTGGAAGCCAGTGAGGAGGGATTTCTTTTGATTAGTATAGGATAGGACTGACTCTTTTTCTTCCCATTCTGTATACAGAAATGTTTCCATGCGAGTCTTTACTTCTTACTTCTATTTACGACATAGGTTCCTTTCGATGGTGGGCCAGCCTAGAGAATCTCCCTAGCGCCAGTTGGAGTTTCCTTTGCTGTTGGTGCAGCCGAGAAAATAGGATCCACGCGAGTTTCTTTTGATGTCGCTGGGAGTTCCAGCCAATAAGCCAGTTTAAGCAAGGCTAGGGTAAAGGTATGCACCTGGGCAATCTCTTTCTTTCTCTAGGAAGGCTATAGTTCTCTGGTTTTGGTAGGTCTATAAATAGATAGTTGGAGGGCTAGCTAACATAGAGAGATTTCCTTCTCGTTTTTCTCTTTTTTCCCCTTTACCTGTGAAGATATTTCCTGCAAGTGGGAGTTCTCATTCTCTGTAATCCCGCCCAGGGATCGCTACTAAGTAAGCAAGCTACCTATTGCCTCGAATGGAATGGATCGCCATGAAGGGAAAGCACTTAGGAGAAGGCATTACGGCTGGCAAGGAACTAAAAAGAGAATTCCCAATGGCTAGAGGTGAAGACCGTAGCACTCTCACGGGATAGTAGAAAGAATGGACCTCAAACTCTTCCCACATGTAAGGAATTAGTTAGGAAAGTCTTAGAACTGGAATGTAAATGGCTCGCTGGAACCCCCATCGAAGATAATAGGAATGCCTAAAAAAAGGGATTATCTTAGAACTACAATTGGGTTTGCTGCTTACCTTCGTACTCCAATTGGAAGGCTTGAAAGTCGAGTGACTGCGCTTTCCCTTTATTAAAAATATGATATTTATTGAACTGGTTTCAAACCTGATCTACGACCACCCTCCTTGAACCCCAACCTACCTACAGGTTTTTTTCCAGTAGCTCGTCATCCGTCCTAGGACCGCCTTTTCGCGCAACCTCCATGCAAAGCAAAACTTAGCATAGAGGTTGGTCTACGATCAGCCGACGCGAGCATTCGGTTAAACCAAACCATTTCAAGCGCTCCCATATAGAACCGGAGTAATGGCAGTTGACTATCTGTCTATAAAATTAGGGCTCAAGGCACCCACCCAACTGATCTTTAGGATGGTTACAATAATTTCCTCAATTCGGTATATATAAAGGTAGAAAAGGTATCTCACAAGGTAGACCAAAAAAATAAAAACTATAGTGCGATAGAAGGTGGCATATAGTCAAGATATATGCCCTCCTATGTTGGTCCTAAGAAATCCTGACTTCATGGGAATAAGGAAAGCATTTCTTTCGCATGCCCATATGTATAAAACCATCGCATCTTAGGGTTAGTTCAGGGTAGTATAGTTCTTAAATAGTGGTTCATTCGCTCCAAATTCCACCCTACTATGGTATAGTAAAACTTTCCATAGTCCGTTATGAAGATAGTTGGTGATAGGCTTCCTAGTGGGTACGACCTATTTCTTATTTTATTTTATTTAATTTAAAAAAATAGTATAATCGAAAATAGACTTTCTATTTATATCTATCTATATAAATATATGAATTCCCTGAGGGTTGCATTGATTCAAACTCTTTTGTAGTCGGGTCGGGAGAAATTCAAACCAGATAATGATGCGATTGACCGATAAATGGAAACATTGTGGCCTTCTTCAAAATTGGAAATGAAAATCAGTCTTTACAAACCGGACCTTGTTCACGTGCATCGTTGAATTAGGTTGACCTCCATATTGGTATATATGTCTTGGACGCATTTCGATTGCAGAGGTATATCACTTCATATTTTCATATTGTCGGTGCCATTAATACCACATGATTTTCTACACATGGAATCTAAAAACTATATAAGATAATAAAATAGAAAAGGGTATTATATGCACATAAACTCTCGAATTTCACTTAAACCTGTCGTCTTACCTTAGAGGTTCTATTTTACCGGATTGGGGGAGCGAAGAAAAGGCTAAAGCCCTTTATATAGGGCTAAACGCGCCTCCCCTGTAACTTTAAGGGAAAAGGCCTTTACTTTACCGAGCCTTCAATCTTCCACCCACTCAAGCTCAAGCCAAACAATCGACCCTAACAAGAGGATTTTATGGGAGCCCTTATGCGGATGATAGGGGAGTTCTTATTGTCAGTCTAGCGTTAGGGGAATCTATTACGGAAAGAGGGGTAGTATTATAAAGGGCTAATCAGATGTTGTTCCTCATTTTTTGCATGAGTTTGTTGACGTAAGTTACTAGGGAGAGGGTAAATCCTTTCTTTCTTTCGCTATTAGTTGATCTAAAGGCTTTTATGGTTATTGAGTGCACTAGACTAGAAAGGACAACAAACACACAACTTCCACCCTGTTGGCTGTAGTTTCAGCTTTTATATGTTAGAAATTAACAAGAAAAAAACCAGATTTCACAAAAAAGAAAAATCTTAAATTTTTCTGCACCTGAGACTAGTTAAGGGAAAGAGAATGAACTAGAACAGAGCAGATTTTTCTTCTTCTTCATTCCAGCACTACAATAAAGTTTTTATACAAGGGAGTACATCCAATAGGAAGCTTACACATGGACAACTTTCAGCCACACAACTAAACACAACATTACAAAGTTAACTAACAACATATTAAGTTAACAAAAGACATAGAACTTAATTAAACATAACAATGAACAGTATTTTAAGGGCTTGTTAATTCTCCCCAGTGGATCGATCACCGAGGGTGGCAGCCCGCACAATGAGCTCTTGCTCTTCCTTGAGCAGCGCCCTCTTCCTGTTTTCAAGGAAGCTTATTTTCTTTCTAAGAAAAAGCATACGATCTCGTATGAGAACGGGATCGATGGGAGGCATATGCTCCCAGAAGGCAGCCAGGGTTTGCTCCCGTTGGAGCTTCTCGTTTTCCTATTGAAGAATCGTTTTATCAAGTTCAGTTATTTATCTAAGGCTCAAGGGTGGTCGAAGATCAGGTGGCAAGCATCATAAGGACTCCTTACATCTCTAGTGAGGATCAGATTTCCGACATCCTCACCAAGGGACTTAGCAGGGCCCTTCTTTGATGAGCAAGCTGGGAATGATCAATCTCCATTCGTTTGGGGGAGTGTTAGCGTATGTGTGTCACTTATGTCTCATGTACTTGTACTTGAGTTGTACTCTTTGATTTGTTCATTAGTCACGTCCAGTCGTATTGGCAAGGCTGGGGTACGCATGTTGTACATAACCGCAGCCATCTTGTATCAATACTGAAGTTGGGATTCATGAAAGGTATTCTCTGTATTCTCCCAATTCTCTATTGGAACAGATGGAGCCCTTTGGCAAGGTTGGGTATTAGGTATAGCCTATGAGGAGGTTTGCTTCCCACAAAACCCCACCGACGGTCAATTCTGGTGTGTGATGATTGCAAAAATATGAAAGCAGCAACAATTCTCATCTTCTGCTTTTCTATGATCGCGATATATCATAGAAAATCAAAATGACATCAGAATAGAACAAGCCGATACCTGCCCGGAGGTTGCCCAATGGCGAGTGTAGCGAAGGTCACCTCCCATCCCGTGAAGGGGCATACGTCATAAGGGGGGCAACGGCTATAGTGGTAGTAGCGGTATCGAAATTGTGATATTGGCTCAATCAAGTGCAGTTTGATTCCCCCTACAAAGATGATAAAGAAAGAAGAAAGAATGAAGAATAAAAGCGGTTGAAACCTCGAATTGGTTCTCGCGAATCAAGGGCATTTGCTACTATGAATCTTGATATATTATTAAACAGAAGTTTGATGAAGATTCATTTTTTCTGGTTGTCTCGGTTTCGAAAAGTTAGTATATGAGCGGAGCGAGAGCGACTAGAGTTCACTTCAGGAATAGGGGTTGTTGATGTAGTTGCTTGTAGTTTTTGATTTATTTTTCATCGATATTTTGTTTATGATCTATAAGTGTCCCCTACTGTCTCTCAAAGAATGCATTGGATGGATGCCGGGGCATTGCGCGAGCAGGCTGTTTTCGCATTCCGAAAAAGGCTGGCTGACCAAGCTGCTGATGCGACGCTGGTCTTTTCGCTTGAACGGACAAGCCCTTGATTGATGCGACACTGGTCTTTGAAGTGGAACATGCCCTTTCTGCCTCGCTTCCTTCCTTCTATGCACTGCCTTTTGCTCGACGAGAGATTGATTCCGCTCTCGCTCCTTCCGTCGCAATCCAGCTTCTCCAGCAAACCCCAGAATGTTCGCTAATCCTGCTACCCTTTTTCGCAAATCTCATCAAGGACGTCCCTAATCAACCAGATCCAGCTATACAACCTAATCAAGCCTGCTGCGTCAAACCTTCATTGAATGGGAATTCAAATTCGACGGCATCTAACTACCTAAACCTAAGGCGAATACGTGAACAGAGACTTCTCTCTGCTGCTGTAGCTGCTAGGATACTCAAATTGTCTGCTTCAGCTAACCACACGGCGTCCAGTCGCCCAAACACACGAACATACTATACAAAGAAAGAGAGGCAAGCGCTGAGTCTCAAATGAGATTACCCCTCTGATTCGTCACCCGCTGAGCTAACGTCGCGATGTAAGTGTTAGAAAGAGTCAGTTAAGTAAAGAAAAATTTCAGTTAGTAAATCAGGTTGCTCGTAGATCAACTGACGTTAACGGATTTTATACTATTCGCTCCGCTTCGGAAAGCCCTGTGGAGGCCTACAAAGAAAGGCACAACGCTTATGTTGCGTGCAATATTTTGGAATCTGCTTCGATATAGGTCGGATGGATAGTTTTTTAGGTAAAAAGAGAATAAAATAGCAGCGAGACGGAAATGGTTTTAAGTCGAATAAAGGGCCGCGGAGTCATAAGCAATAGCAAGATATAAGCCTTCCAAATCCACACATATATAAGCTCTACTAAATCTAGATAACTAGAATTCCAAGGGACCAGAAATCCTGCCCGGAGATGGCCGAAACAGAGCTTCGGAGGGGCTATGCTGCTTACTGTAACTGTCAATTGTATTCTCTTCCCCTTCCCGAAAGTATTAAGGAGGGCCCATTCCTTAGACATGCCCCAAAAACCGAAAAAGCAATTCCCACGCGTCCGCTAGCCTCGACTCTACTCTAGACAGCCATAGTCTCTAGATAGCCCTAGCCAAGGGTCCGATTCAGATAGAGTAGCCTGCCTTGCTTTCTTTGAATAGGCCTAATCTTTTATCAGGAAAGAGAAAAAGGAAAGAAAAAAGAAAGATCAAATCCACTAGTAAATACTAGAAACAAAACGGGCTTTCTACATATTATGCATCGTCCAAAACAACGATTTTTAGCAGCTGTAGTAAAGAAAGAAACTTCATAGAAGTCGAAATATGAAGAAATAGATATGCCTAAATACTTTATTCTATGGATAAAGCATCTAGATCTAATTGATAGAGGAAGCACCGTAAAGATCAATTAGCGGGGTTTTGGGCCGATACAATAATAACTGCTTACTTATGTCATGATATGAGATAAAAGTTAGGAATCAACTTATGTAATAGAGTCGATACACTAAAGTATTGAGCAGCGGTGTAGCATCAGATCCCAAAGATAGTAAGTCTTTTTTTGAAGGAAAGTCTTTTTCAAAGATTCTATATAAATTTCTACATGAAACCGAGATAGTTACCTTTCAGAAAATTCTAACGATAGGTAAAATGCCTAGTCTTCTGAAGGTGGGAGAAAAGATAAAACTAAAACTGATTAGTAATAAAATCAAAATTCAAGTTTGAAACTCATGCAATTAACCTCTTTTTGTTAACCCGAGAAATAAAAAGGATATATCTTATGAGCAATCTCATTCAGATATGGTAGATTAAAACGGGACACCAAAATAAATGACTGCTGAGCCGTATGAGGTAGGAAACTCTCAAGTACGGTTCTAAGGGAAGGAATTGACCCGCCCGACCGGGGAGAACAAGCCATTCGCCAGGGAGATTCTGAAATTGCGGAAGCTTGGTTCGATCAAGCCGCTGAGTATTGGAAACAAGCTATAGCACTTACTCCTGGTAATTATATTGAA
>NC_012119.1:145000-160000 GCF_030704535.1 Vitis vinifera | reverse complement strand
AATGAAGTGAAAATCGATAGAGCGGAAACCGAGGCTACCATCCACAGCGGGAATACCCGAGGCTACGTAAGTAGCTAAGCTAATATCCGGAAGTGAGCTTAAGGTAATTCCATTCTCACTTTCAATAGGTAATCCAATTCTCACTTTCAATAGGAGATGGATCTATGAAATAAGAAAGAGTAGCGCCCCAGTTGAAGTAAGTAGCGAACCAGGAAAGAGATAGTAGCCCGAAGGAAGGCTTTAGCACAAATTAGATCGACCAAGTAATAACGTATAAAAGAGATGTCGAATTCTATCTATTCTATATCTCAATCTAATAGTAGATGTGATTTTCAGTCGGAAGAGGGTGAAAACGCTGAGGAACCGGGTGCCGTAAATCGGGTACATCATCTGGTGAAGGAACACTGTCAATGCGCCGACTTCAGATCACAGCACTACTCGAAGCCATCCTTCTTTCTCTCATAGGGCAGGAACGAGCGTAGACAGAGAAGAGAGTTTTTGAAAATAATAGTTATATATATATATATAGGCTAAAGGCAGCAGTAAGAAAGCTAGGCTCTTGAAGTAGGGTTAGAGATAGTAAGTCGTGAGAAGGTTAAGCTCAAAGAAAGACTGATAATAGATAGATAGCCAGTCAAGTAGTTAGCAGGTTCAGGCAGTGAAGGAGGTACGTAGCTCACCAGATAGTAAGTTGTGAGCTGTAGCAAAGCGGTTTCAAGCACTATAAGGAAGCTCAGTAGGGGGAGTAGGAAGTCGGTTTCGAAGCATTATTCATCGACAGTGGGCAGGAAGTAAGGTCTTTTGTTGCTCACGATCCAGTAAATATAGGAAGAATTCAATTTCTATCATTGATAAAAACGAGTCTTTGAGAATATACCTATTCTTAAATCCCTATTCTTTGAGAAGAGAAGGAGACGCTGCGAGCACAGAATCTGAGGTTGTTTCATCCGACGATATTACATATCTCCAAGCGGGACTCTCTCTTTTTCTTTCGAATCCCTATTGAATTGGGCTAGGAAGCCCCTTCTACTCATGAATCGGGCTAGGACAGATTAAGAAGGGAATGGGATCCCGTAAAAGGGCACATGACGAATGAGACCACCCCCGCCAATGGTTAAGGTAATCAAAGTCTTTTTTAGCCGTAATACCCGTTCGATAAGTAGATCCCCGGTGGTTGTAAGGGTTGCCCAAAATCATTGAAGCAACTGGCCGAGCCTCGCCACGGCGACTAGCAGCTGGGCCGGTCGAGAAGTAGTTGGATAGGCCGATGCCACCTATCTACCCCAATCCCTTTCAGTTTGTTTATCTGTTCCCTTTCTCGCCTCCGAAACAATCATAAAGTCATGAAATGTTAACTTATTCCCTTGTTTCCGTCTCTTTATGACCAGCAAAACTCACTCGCGGGGACGGGAGCTGGGTTGGCTCCGTACCGGCTGAGGGCATTAGCACTCGACTGATAGGGATAGGGACAGCTCAATCCAAGCTAATCTATCCGAGGCCATCAATGTCTCTCTTGTCTCGGATTCAGTCTTCTTCCCGGCTCCTAGGCTTTCCACCCGGTTGAGAGATGCGATGAGCCAAGCGCGCGCAGTTGGGGCAGGTGGGGAAGTTCCTATCTTCCTTCCGTGTCTATAACCGGCTACGTCAATCGAACTACTCGATTCCTTTGGACCGAGTACTGACTGAGCAAGGGATGAGATCGTTCTTGACTCGCTTTCTTTAAAGAAACTAAAAAAAAGAGAATATGAACAGCAGCCAAATACTTTAAAATGAGAGTAATCAGGGATGCTTCCAGCAAGAACTTAGACGGTATGCGATTGATCAAGTATGTTGCGGTCAACACAGCTTCTACCCAAACGAGGTACATTCATCCCAAACATCATAGCTCTAACCCTTTCCAATAAGTATATATTTTTCCTCTCAGCTATTCCAGGAGTATACGCACAAGATCTCTGATGAACAGTGCCTCTGGAAATAAGATATTGAGATAATTCCGTGGACATGTATTCTCCTCCAGAATCAGATCGTCAAATTCTTTTTTTTGCATTGGAAATAATGTCTGGCTTGTCGATTGTGTGCCGTTCACTCCAACATGGCGAAAATTACGTAAATCGGAGTGAAGAGGTAAAGTGCTTCTTGATGGGCCGGGGTGGTCGGAACGAGAAGGCTGATTGAAGATCAGAAGTGCTCTAGGAGAGGGCTGATCTTTGATCAGAAGTGGTCGTAGATCAGGTTTTTATTCCACGACATGGGAAAGGGATCATGGGGTGAGGGTCCGAAGGAGAGGGAAGGTGCAAGGTGAGGAGATATCGAGAGATAGAATAGGTGAAATGAGTTCAAAGGAATTTGTTAAGACACGCTTCTTTAGCACAGGCCACGGAGTGAAGTTGGAAGGTTCAATGAGCTACGCGAAGGGAAGATCTTGGGCACTATTGTTGTCTATATACAAGTGGCGTAGGCGAAGCTGTGGTGACTCGTGGAGTAGGCAGCGAGCTCTGCTTGAACAGAAAGCAGCAAGCTGCAAGCACCTACTCCTATCAAAATGAAAAGCAGTGAGCTCCGCAACAAAAGCGAAGCGAGCCGCGCTAGCGCCCTTACTATACAAGGGGCAAGCCAAATCCTACTCCCCCTTGTATAGTAAGGGGAAAATGGAAGCCTAAAACGCCCAACCGGGCTTACTCAACTGCATCGTACCGTACTATGGGAGGGGTCCGTACCTCCTTTAGATAGATAGAGCCCCCTCCTAATGTAGAGCTAGAACTACTGCTACCGTGGAATCCGCGATCACACATGCATGAGTACCTCGCCTTCCAAAAAAAGCGGCTGCTAATTGGCACTAATGCTAATGGGGACCATCGATCAAGAAGGACTTCGGAGACTGCAATCGAATTGAGAAAAAAATAGAAATATAGGGCCAACTCTTCTAGTTGCGCCTCTAACCTTACTACGCTACCCAACCAGCTGATAAAAGGTCGAATTCCGCAGGGCTGCAGGCACGAAATGCCGATCAAATCCGTTCTTAGAAGCCTAAGAAAAGCGGGCAAACAAGAAGATCTGACTGAGTTGATGATGGACCGGATCTCGAAAGGCGAGAGGCTTTCATAAAGACGTATGAGAAACGGAGGGTCGAGAGAGGCTTATTGCACTCACCACCCAACCCAGCTAAGCTAATAAATGCTGCATAAGAGAGTGGGAGGCCGACCCCTGCCCATCTGGAGGTGCACACCCATTTAGGAACATATGCAAAGGGGTAAAGAGAGCAGTCAATGGAGAACTACCAAATCCAATGACTTTGATTTGTTCGTACCATTCTGTCATCGATCACTGCTGGGTCGGTTGGTGAGTCACCCAAAAAAAAGCATCGAGAAAGGTCAAGCATATATTATATATGAAATGATCAGCGGTCTAATTTATGCTATGCTCTGCATCGTGTTCGTGTGTGTTTATTGAGCTTTCTTCACTTCAGCGCCATGCGCTTTGCTTCGCTTTATAGAAGAGAGAGACCGTTGTCTTGAGAGTTAAAAGCAAGCGCAAGCGATAGAAAGGATAGTCCCTCGCGCGTTCGCGCGAACTACTAGAAAATGGTGAGATCATTAAATCATTAGTGAAAGAAGGACCAACGACGATCCTATCCTAAAGGAGAAGGAGGAGTAGGAGGAGTCAGTCTTCTTTGAAGATCGAGGAACGCAGTGTCGGACAATTATGCCATTCGGAAGAAGTCTTCTACAGAGGGAAAGCCTGTTACGAGTAAGTGGAGAGGAAGGATCCCCAGAGATTCTTATCTCATTCCATTCTAGTGGCTCGACCAGTAACCAATGGCGAAAACTCAAAAATCCATGGTTTCCCGGTAGAACCCCATTTCGCCCAAGTTGTTGCGGAACCGGAAAAAAGAAGCGGTTTTTCGCACAGCTTGCTCATAGTGCAGGTCCCACTTGTATTTCGTATTTGGCCGAAGAAGCATCGGACAGGTTGGAGTTCCTACGTTCTTGGGACTCCATGGACCAAGATCTGCTTTCATTATATGGGCAATACCGATCTACTTTAGTAGATCATATGGATGTAGAAAAAGCTTTTCATTTTGATGAATTGGAAACATCTCTTTTCCATTTTGATTTACCCAGTTTATATCTTTGTTTCGTGTGTTCCCGGGAGGAACTTCAATCTCGGGATACCACCTAAATAACTGCGGCCAGAGAGTCAAATAGGTCGGGAAGATAGAGTCTGAGGTCGGGTCGGACGACATACATCTTGGTTGGTCCCACCACCACTAGAGATTGGACATATATAGAATCTTTCTTAAAAATAAAAAAGAGATTTATATTTCGTATATAATGAAGCGGGGGCTATCCGCCAGTAGCGTCGCGGATTCTCCATGAGGGGGTTCGGTCGATACTGGACCGTCATAATCTTTATTTTGACGGCCCAGCTCTCGAGGGGCTTCTCAATAGTATGAGAAGTTTCCAGTGGAATTCTCCCTTTTTTAGGGAGGTGGTCGAGGGAAACGCTGCTGTCATACAGACAGCCTGGGAGGAGGCCCAACGGCAGGAAGCGGAGCGTAGCCGCTTCCACCAGGAATTCCAGGAGCTGGAGCAGCGAGTGCTCCAAGGCCGTCAGCTCCGAGAGGCCCTTCGTCGACAAATAGGGCTGCGGCAATATCGACAGGATATTAGTCGGCGTCAGCGGGGCTGATCCTTTTTCCCTAAAAGGGGGAACTTCCTTTCTAAGGAATAAGAGTGCTTGCTCTTCGGAGCTGCTCCCAGCTCACGGTTGGTGGTAAAAAGTGGAAAAAGGTTATGAGGGGGTTCCTGTTTGCTACCAGTGGCTGCTGTTTTGTTGGGTGCTCTCTCCACGTTTTCTACAGTGGCTTGGTTATGGGGCGGGTTGTTTTCTCCTCTTTTCTGCGCTGTCTTGGTTGGATGCTTTGAGAGTGTTTGGTGGTGGATAGGAGTGAGGCAAACCGTGTTGCTCTTGTTCTTGATGTGGCTCTTTCGGGAGTTGCGGAAGATAGTAGATATGCTCCTCCTCTTTCTTCGGCAGTTGTTGATGCGCTTTACTTCTTTCTTAGTATCCCGGTGCAGCTGTCTTGTTCAAGCTATGGATCTTATATAGATAAGGAGTGTGAAAGCTAGCTCTTGAAAGCAGTGCGAGTTAGGCGCGAATCGAATCCCTGAGATTGGAATGAGATATCGAGAAATTCATTCAACTTCAAATCAAGATTTTCTTTGTGTTCAGTACTGGTGGGCCCCAATAATAGGGTATTGAAGTAGGAAAGTCTAGGTCTCCCGCCCGTGTTAGCTTTAGCTCTTCTTCTTCTGCTAAGGGTCATCCGTAGCTTCTTTGCTTTGAGCGAATCCCCTGTAACGAATTCTTTGGATTCAAAACTCCCCACTGCCCGCTCTTTTGTCAACTGCAACTGGAAACTGGAAAAGACCCTCTTCATGGCCTTATTTTGATTGCCCAAAACTAGAGTTTTAAGGTGTGCGATTCAAGGTAAGCAAGAAAACGGCGGCGCGTTAGCGCCCCTGCAATCAAACTCAAGGAAAACCTCTCTCGTGGCCCTTGCCCGTCCTAAAAAAGCCTTGTCCAAGGCCTCTTTCCTACGAAGCCTTGGCAAGTAGTCTCCTACCAAAATACTCTCAATCAAGCCCTCACACCCCTACTAGGTCCAAAGCCCATTTTCCAAAACCTATACCTATAATACAATAGGGCATCCTCCTCTCTTACTTTTGGGTATTTTTCTCTAATACAAAGGGGCATCCTCTTATCTTGTTCGTATTCTAGTTAAAACCTCTTCTGTCTGATAGGCCTATCCTTTATCAGTAAATGGATGAAATTCACTCGTCAGAATCCATATATGGAACCACGTAAAATCAGGCCATGGTCGCTGCATCTGAAATCAATCGTTCGTTCACCCGAAAGTCCTCTCTCCAGGCTAAAACGCTAAATCATTTTGGCTCTTTCACACAGGAATTTCGTATAGTAAATAAGGAAGTTCCTTCTCGGTTTCGCATGCCGATTGGCAACTGCTCTATTTCATATCATCCCACCCAGACCTATACGCTATTTCACCAACGATCATCTAATTCCTTGAAAGGCAGACCCCCATACGGGACCCTGACCATGCACCGAGATAGGATGACCTATAAGACTTTTCCTTCGTGTCACTCTCCCCTAGCGCGCAGACGATAAGACTAAAAAGAAGACGATAAAACATCGTCTGCATTAACATCTTCTATCTTTAGGACTCACGATATCGAGTATTAAGGCCGTTTAGGCTTTTATCTTCCTCTCATCAGATTTGAAGTAATTGCCTTAAACGGAATGAGCCGCATTTTTCATTTGTGAATTTCTAATGATCGCTGTCTTCCTGATTTCTTTGTACCATTCTGTCATCGACCTTGAAGCATCAATGTCACACTCAAGCCGAAACCCTGCTAGCTTCAGTTCTTTACGAAGTTTCTTCTAACCATTGCATTGCGGGCCTCTCCAAGCCTTTTGATTGAAATTATTACCCCCCGCCCTTGCTTGAAAGGCTTTGGCTTAGCCACGCGTACCGGGTCGTGATCCGGACGAAAGAATTCTTCACCCAGCTAAACTCTAGCTATTGACTTGGATGTCCTCACTCACAAGAAGGCGCAAGTCCCATTTTTCTACAAAAGTATGCCCAACAAACGAAATCACGGTCTTGATGGTTTGACTATTCATTTCCATAGGCAAGACTAGCCAGGAAGGTAGTACCAAAGAAGGATCATTTGGCATAGGCAGCGAGCCCCTACTAGGGCTGGTGGTTGGCTCGGAGTACCCCATAGTTGATTGTCAAAGATTCCTTCTTTACTTCTAATTCTTATGCTTCGTCGGTATGACCACCGGACTTGCCCGGCGCCGCCCTTTTTGATGATACACCTTGTGGTCTCCTATCCATTGATAGTTGTATACTTTAATCTTCCGACCTGACTAAAGCGCTTCGCTCGTTCGGCTAGGAAAAGGATGATCAAAAAATGGTCAGTCTTCTTCATTCGTACGGTCCAAATTCCCGCGGAGTAGTAATGACATGATCCTAGGCTTTCGTTTTTCCTTTTCCGGGGCCCCGCTTGCAGGGTATCTGCTCTTTGCTCGCTTCGTACACCCAGAGCTACTCGCTGCGCTATCGCTCCGTTCACTCCCTCTGGGGATTCTATCTCGTCTCATCGGTCATTGAAGGAAAACTATCGATAGTTGCATGAGAAAGAGCAAATTCAACTTAAGCTTAAGACGTTGATGGTTTTGTTTACAAGTAGCGATAAAAGCATTTTCAACAGCAAATGCCATACACCTGTAATTTACCGCAGAGACGGTGGAAGGTGAAGAGGTCGAGTCAGAGGTAACGGTTGAACGCTAAGCTGCTTCTCAACTCTTATCTTCTTTTTAAGGCCATTGTTCTGGACAGAAATCTGCATGTTATGCACCCGCATACATTATAGTGAAAAGTGGCGATTTGAAGCTTGATACACAGGCAATGAAACAATGCATTGAATTTGACTGAAGCAGGAATAGTTCCTTTAGGTGTTCTCCTGTATAGTGAGTCTAGTGCTTCCATCAAGCGAAGCACTAGGGGAACGTCTTCTTAGTCTCACTCCCCTCTCGTCGTTAACCGAACAAAGCCCTAAATAGGGTATATTTTTTCTTGGATAAAGGCATGTTTTAGATTCGTGGAATGACATTATAGTTCGTCACTCTTTTTGTAATCAAAGTATAGAGCTTCCCCTTTCCTTTCCCCCCCGCATACCAACCTCCATCGCTATACTCTAGCCCTTGTCTCGCACTAATGCCTTATTGTGCTGTGCACTCGTCGCGTTCTATACCTAGTTAGCAAAGGGATAAAAAGGATCCGTGTTGGCGCACTACCAAATGCCCTAAGACCTTACTTATTGTCCCTTCACCCCAAAAGCCTGCCTACTTAGCCGTGTCCCCCTCCCATTCTCTTCCTCGTTAGAAAGCCGTTCGGTTGGCGTACCTCTGTATAGACCCACCACTATTATAGTCTTTTCGACCTCTTCAACGTATTTAAGTATCCTTCTTCTCTTCCGCTTTTCTAGCTGATTGAAGCAGGGATAGCCTCCACGTAACTAACACGGCCGTCTTGAGCAAAACGAACTCAGCCCTACTTAGCCCTACCTAATACGGAGCAGCACCGCTTGCCCTATCCTATGGTCTCGAGGCAAGGAGCCGATTGGCTTCCTTCGTTTCATTACAGGGTTGGGGAGCTTTGAGCTAGGCTGCTGCTACAGATGCTTGCTGTCGAGCGTGGTGCCCCTAAAATAGGGCCCTCTTAGTAAGCAGCTTGCGGCGCTTCCCACTATGATTGATTGATGTCTTTCCTTCTTCAGTTTGCTTTCTCTCCGGGGTGCTTTCCAATCCAATGGTGATTGGTTAGAAAAGAAATCGGTAAACCCTTGCCTCCCCACAAAGATCAAACCGGAAACAGTGATCTACGACCACCCTTGCGCTTTACCTCCGCCCTGGATCGCCGGATAGCCTCTCTCAGTTATGTAACTTGACCCCCAAAAATGTCCCAGAACATGAACTGCCATAATCTACTAGTGAGCCCGTAACTGCTGTTGATACTTGTGAGTCAGCCAGCCTTCAAAGGAAAGAGGTACAGAACGCACTGGAACTCGAAAACTTGCCTTTTCCGTCAGCAATAGGACCACTCAATGCTGCATTCAAAGAGAGGAAAGAACCGGTCTCTTTCTAAATACACTTTGGTCTGCTCCCCAAGAGGAAGGCTCTGAAAGAGAGTTCGACCTTTCCATTTGCCATTTAAAGCGCCATAAGTGAGTCAATGGGTCAATAGCCCTAGCCCTTCTGTCTTAATCGATCGTGTCCTGACTCAATCCGTTCTCTTCCCTTCCTTAGTCAAAGGCAGCAGCAGAGGTCGATAGGCAGCAATAAGTCAATCTGTGCGCCATCTGTCTTTTTTCCCCTATCTCTTGCAATCGCTCCTCTGTCAACTCAACTGGAAAGTCTCTCAATCGCGAGCTGTCAGCTGTCTGTTCAACTCTATCGGTCTCTCCTGTCGCAATTAGTATAGGTATTCCTGCCTGGTCAACTGGTCAATCCGGGATAGGCTGGCAAGCAGTTAATCGATATCTGATCTACGACCACCCTTCTTTAATTGGTCTTCCTTAATCGGTCTCATGGGTCAGAGTACTTGGGCCTGGAAAAAGGATCTCAAATAGCCTTTCTTTTGTAGTAAGCCTATTAGTAGCTCGTACCGCTCCTCTAGTTCAAGTAGTTCAAGAGTTAAGCTAGCTTAGTGAATCGATTTCTGATCTACGACCACCCTCAGTACTAGAGATGAACGAATTCCATACGCCCGAAATTTAGATCGAAAAATTTGCTTTCTGTTGTTGGTGTTGGAATTTCATGAACGCGGAGCCAAAACGAGAACGAATTCAGTCGAACAGCGTATATAGTCTATAGAAGTGGAAGAGCGTTTCGTTTAGAGTCGTTTAAAACGAAACGAGCCACCACAGCTGTATGATGCACAAAGATTGGATTTATTTTTTCACTTTTTATTTGCTTTGGTCGAGAATAGGTCTCCTCCGTTTCCTCCTTCCATACAGAATGAACTCCTTCTTCATGCCCTGTCCTTCATGAATGCGAGTTCAGCGAACTGCAATGCTGTTGTTGCTTCTCTTGAAGACCCTTGATCAGTAGTAAGGCATGGTATAAAAAACTGCCTGTGAAACTTGGTTCAAGTCATGATTGGAAAGAGAGAGTGTGTAGGTAGGTATGAGTAGAAGAGTAAGAAGGAGAAACTGATCTCTGACTTCCCGCGCATGGTTACTAAACCTATTTAAATAAAAGGTAATCATGAAGCTCGCCAGAATCTCAAGTCCAGAATTCAGACAGCATGCCATCCGCATTTGAAAGATACTAAGCTACACTTCGTCTTACTCATGCCAGACCTCTCTTCACTCCGAGCCGCCAACGTTCGATATAAACAAGCTGGTTAGACTTGTCACTTTGTTAAGAATTATATCACCTGTTCATCAATCTGCACAACTCATATACAAAGGCATCATTACCGTGGGTGCTTCACCGGGGTATAACTCCCTCAGCAAGCCTTTCTCCCATGAAATCAGTTAGCAGAACTTCACAACTCCATGTATCAGTCTTTTTCAATCAAACAGAAACTTCACTGCGCAACTCAAAAAATTGCAAGACTTTTTTTCGAAAAGAAGTTACAAGACAACTAAACTAAAAACAACTGAATAAGGGCTAAACGACGAGCCCAGAAATTGAAGTCTTTGCCATTGACTGGCAAGCTTCTCGCCTTCTTGATCCAACCCCATCAAAAAGCGATCTCACTTTCCATTATGATCGGGACAATCTTGCTGGGTCTCATGTTAACAGAAAGGATCTCCATTGGATAAAGAGGACTTTTTCCCCTGTCCTTTCTTGCTTTGCTCGGGTTCGGTTGTCAATCTTTTTGTTGTCTGTAGTTATTATGGTATAGTGTAATTAGCAAACCTTTGGCCTTAGTCCTCGGCCTTTAGTACTCCTACGAGTACTATACTGTAGCCTCCATGGCTACATAGCATTTTTCTCACTAAGGTAGCAGTAGGGAAACCTACAGCTGGATTGAATCCTCCTATTACCTTTCTAATCTTTCATCGGGTTAACCGATGTCACTGTCTTAATTGGTTTCGTTTTTAAGGTTGAACTACTCTTTTAAAGGTTCACCATATCCAATTCTTTAAGGGGAGTTGTTCTTTCGGTGATATAAGAAAGAGTGAAAGTCAAAAGATGTTTAAGTTATTTAGCTTACTTAGTAGTAACAAACCATGCCTGCTTGTATCTTGGAAAGATAAAATAGCACGAGCTAGAGAACTAACACCGAGAACACCTAGAGTGGATTGGATGAGCAAAAACGCATGGAAGCCATTGGGAGTGAGCCACAAGACAACAACACCTTTGCTAGCTTTCACTAATTGGAAACCCCCTAATACCACTTTCATGAAATAGCCGGATCGAAGACTCGGCTTACAAGATGCGCTTCGCAAACCTTCTCCCAAGATTCAATCTTTCTCTCTACCAGAAGCTCTGACCCACTCTTATGTCAAAGACATACGAAAAAGACTTCTTTTTTGCGGGGATATGGTTTGTGGTGGAGTTTCGCCCCCGATATACTTCTAGCAAATCCATATGTCTGTTGTTCCGTTAATCACCTACCTTTTGAAACTGGACTGGACGACCTTGCCCATTTTTCAAATTAGGAATTCTGAAGTGTCCCTGCCCTCTCGTTTGTGATCTGCCAATTGGTACGCATATTCCAACCCATGAGTTCGATCCATTGCAGATCGAGTCCCATCATAAAGCAATATCCCTTTAAATTATGATAGGGACAATCTTGCTGGGTCTGGCACTGCCCTTGTATAATAAGCCGTCTCCATTGGCGCTAAAGTAAGCGAAGACCTGCTCCCCTGCCCTGTTCTTCTCTTGCGACTCCATCTATCTAATTGTTGTTTGTTGTGATTTGGTCAGGTTACAAGTGTCCGCAATTTGAATGAAGTGATTAGTTAGTTCTAAAATCTGAACATAGTGTTTTTCATAAACAGTCCGCCCCTGTCAAATAAAGTGTTCGCCATGAACACTCGTAGCACTCGTATCTTTCTCTTCTTTAGTTTTTTTCAATATTGCCTTTATGCCTATCGCTGTGGAAGCTGTTTCTTGGGAAGATGATGTTTCTCGGGTATCTAATAAATTGGGCTAGGAGGGGGAGTGAGACCACTCGACCCCCTGAGGGGGATAGGAGTAAGAACAACTCAATGCTTTTATATGTCATGTTGACTTATCTTTGAGAAGTCGTTGTGATTACGTCAAAAAATGATATGGCGTTGGAAGTTAAAAAAAGTCCTTTGGCCGTCCATGGGTTCTTACCAACGAGCCGGTTTATAGTTAAAAAAAAAAAGAGATTGGACAATGAGGACTTTGATGATGTCTACGTATTATATGGTGGTATTGGCACCTAAGACCCTATACAGGCCCAACCAACTCATCAGTCCAGACTGTCGGATTGGTGGCCCACCTCTTGGATGGCCCATAGCTCAAGGTCGTGCTGATCCAATGATCCTAACCGTCTGTTGTAGACACCAGTGAGATCAACTGGGTTGTGAGCTCTTTTATAATAATATGCTTTTTCCTGAAATAAGGACCTTTGTAACAGTTTTTTCATTTTTTTTTTGTAGAAAATATTAAATATATCTTTCTTATTTGAAAGCTTTTTGGCTGGGCCAAGCGAAGGTTTTCTGGCTTAACGAGAGCTGGTTTGAGCCCACGACGGTCTGTAATCGACGGGCCCGAGCTCAGGTTGTGACAATGTCGGCGATCAGCTCGACTGCAGTCAATGCCGGAAAAAAATGCCTTTCTTGAGCTGATCGTCAGGCTTTCGGTATCAAAAACTGGGCTCAGGTCTGATCCATTAAATTGACGGGCCTGCAAGACAGGCCTTAACTAACTCACCAGCCTGTTTGTGCTGGACCAAGCCCACCTTAAAGTGGGGCAGGCCAGCCTGTTAACAGATAAGCCTCATAAGCAACATAATACTTGATAACAACATAGCTTCATTCTAACAACATCACTAATAATGAATGGGGAAAGGTTTTCTGGACAGGCGTGTAGATACCTTCTCGGGACGGGCTGTCCAGAAAAGGAGTTCCCTGAATGAATTACATAAACAGAGTTCTTACTCATAAGCTATATATCTCTCTCTGAGACACACACAGAGAGAGAGACATGGGTAAGCATGGATAGGCCCATGTCAAGGAGCAAAGTTGGCTTTATGGTGTGGAATCTTCGGATCTGCTTAACCAATTGTTACCAGAGGCCCATTAAAACACAAACAACAGAGATAGCTTGGGTTGTTCAATAGAAAAAACTATGTAAGAAAGCCATAGGGTGTGTTTGGTTACAGTTTCATGTGTGATGGATAAGCTTATCTACTCATAAAGGAGGAAAAGAGGTGAAAAAGTGCACCTTTTGGAGGGTCAGTTTATTCCCTGAAAGCCAAACAACAGATAGCTATGATCCTGGATGGAGTCTATCTAGGACAGAGCCATGACTGCACCCAAACATCGCCAGAGTCCCAGACAAAGTAAAAAAAGGAGACAAGACACCAAAGGGCATTGATTTATAGAAGCATAGGAAGGGATAAAAGATGTTCTATAATAAATAATATAAGGCAATAACTATTACAATTGATTGCACGCCAACAGGTGATCCCATTTAACAAAATAGTTGGTCTTTTTCCACACCTCCCCTTCATGACATGCCTCCTTAGACCAGGAATATGGATGTTGGAGATGGTTTCCTATGCTCCCTACATAAAATCCAAAGCTCTTCCTCTCTTCCCCTACTCATTAATAAGGCATGCCCCCCATCAACTTTGGAGTATTGGTGTTATCAAACCTAGCAGATTTTTTTTTTATGTCCCTTAAGTCAGTAGAATCTCTAGAAAAAAAAAAGAATAAAAACACTGTAAAGTGTTTGTGTTAATTTTAATAAGCTAACATCTCACCCTCCTCCATAGAAAGTGTATGGCTTGTATATGTTAGCCAAGTACTTTGCTTGCTCCACTTAATTTTTGCATACATTTTTAAGTATCTGAGACAGCTTCCCGTGGAAAGCGGCCGCAGCCACTCCCCCACTTCGTTGAACGACGTCTGTCCAAATGTGCGAGGAGAAGTCATCCATGGAACTGAAGAGCTTCATTCTTGGGACATGAATTGGCCTCCCTCTTGAGTCCATGTAAGGGGAGGAATTGAAGTGTTCATAGAGAAGTCTGGCCAGGTCTTGGAACCGTCGTTGTGTATGGGAAAGAGGGGTTCACGACAGATGAAGCAATGTGGTAGATGTTCATCTCTGGTCTCCCGGCCACCCCGTGCTTCGCCATGGCTGCCAAGGTTGCGTTTACGACCATGTCGGCGGGGACCTACATACAATCATGTCAAGAGTGCAACAACATATGGTAGGTGAAAAAAAATGTAATATAATTTCTTTATTTATGTATAATTAGTTCAAACATAACCCGTACTTGTATCTTATGCTTATTGTCATATAGGAATAAAAACCAACCAAATAAAACTTACTACATAAAGGACTTCTTTGGGGTCTACAAGAAACCCTGTGAGCTGGCCTTTTCCATAATAAAAAACTATTGGCCCTACCAAGGCCTGAGGTTTTCATAACAACAAAGATGAAAAAAAATGATCATAAAAAAGAGAAAATTAGATACCCATAAAGCTTATTTAAGCAACCAAGTAAATTCTATTTAGAGACAATAAAGCTTGGTTTGAGTACAGATACCTGTTTCCTTCCATCCATCCAGGGAAGGGCTCTCTACAGGTGCTCTCGATGAAGCTTGGACGGATGATGACTACTGGTATTTCCCCTCTCATGTTGTTTATCAGCATCTCACCCATGGCCTTTGTAAACACATAAGTGTCTTGCCATCCATAGATTCGCGCCCTATTAAAGAGAATTTCGATCACTACACCCCTACCCGAAAAAACTCGAATTCGTTCGCCAATAGATATTTTAAAAAAAGAAACCGCAACAAAAAATAAAAACCATCACCTCTCTAAACCCAATTCTTTCATCTTTTGAGCCACTGCATGATCTACGACCAACCTTGAATCCAAAGCTAACTTATTTTCAGCTTCAACATCCAACACAGGGAGGGATCTTGGAGGGGTTTCTGATCTACGACCACCCTGAGGAAGCCATACTTCAAGACTGAAACCTTTCGCACTCTGTCTTCTATTTCCCCTAGATATAGGACTCTCTTCTTTTGTCTTATTAGTTGTCTTCCATCGTCCTGTAGCTCCCTTTAGTATGTTTATAAAAAGCTAGAGCAAATAATATTTTCTAAGAAAGATCTATCCATCTCTTTCCTTTAGCTAGGCGAGCGTTAGGATAGAGAATATCTTCCCTTTCTTCCCCTACCTTTGATGTACT
>NC_012119.1:122500-140000 GCF_030704535.1 Vitis vinifera | reverse complement strand
CTGGGTAACAACTTTCACCCAACTATTCTCTTTAAAATGAAGTATCTTCTATCCAAGCTTCATCATGAATCCTTCATTGATGTCCTATGCCGCTCTTAGACCTAGTCCTCCTTCATTTTTCGCAGCATTATAGCAAATAAATAGGGATGCCATCCCACCAAATTCATTTTCTTGCTATCTTCAGGATTAGATCATAGAAAATCCTTCTGCACTTTGTCTACATCATAAAGAATGCGTTTTGGAAGTCTGAAGCAGGACATTAGGTCTTGTTGAATGGCTGCTGTAACAGACTTGATTAGAGTCATTTTACCTGCTTGGGAAAGAAGTTTACCTTTCCATCCTTGCAATTTGACCTTCATTCACTCCACTATAGAAGCAAAGGTCTCTTTGTTAACTCTGGTTTTGATCAGTGGAGCTCCTAGAGACTTTTCTGAGCTGACCATATGAGGAACCTTTAGAGACCTTCCTAGAGCTCTTTTTAGCCTGTTCGGTAAGTTTGCTGAGAAAGAAAGAAAGAGAAGACTTGTCATAATTGACTAATTGGCCGGGAGATAGCCCAAAATAGGGGGAGTTCGCCGGATATAATGGAAGCTCTTTTGAGTATTCCGCCCAGTAGGAGCGAGAATCGAAGAATCAAAATTGGACCTAATCCAACAGATGGAGAATGCAGTCAAAGAGGGGGCAGTCATCAAATCCACTATGTCGATTTGAGTCTAATGACTAAATAGATCATTGATGATCAAGAAGACGGCGAGCGCCCCCCAACTCTCCGCTATATCCTAAAGCAGCCCCCTATGTTGTAAGCGTAAGGGAGAGGGAAGCACGCACTATAAAAGCATGCTGAAAGCATGGATGAAAAGAATCCCTAGTTTCTGTCGTCTTTGCCGAGCCTTATTTTCTTTTCTATGGACGTCTTTTGCTAGATAAGATAAGGAGGACCGCTCTTCTACGCTCCTCTCCCGCTTATTGCGGCGGGCGATTTCCGCTCCTCGGCTTTCAAGCCCCTTGTATAGTAAGGTTTGGAACCCTATGGAAGAAAGTATCAGCACGCACTATGACTTCACTTCGGAAACCGGTAGTGGACGATGAGGAGCGGAAGCCACTCGCCCTAATCAATAAGCTTTCGAGGAGCGGAGAGCTTTATTGGATACTTTACTTTATAGCACGCCATGTTTCACAGCCGCATCGCCTCGGATTTAGGGATTTTTGTCGAAATCCAGAATGAAAACGGTCCTTCCATTTGGATTCTTAGTACCTAAGTTCAGCAAGTATAACGGAGTTGGTGATCTTTTTAGGTGCATCACCTAGCAACTTTCTGCAATGATTGTCGAGGGTACGAAAATAAGGAGGGGATGTTGATCTACCTTTTTCAGAAGTCCTTGGAAGGAGGCGCCGCACGATGGTTCTTATCTCTCCCCATTCATGCAATCCGAACGTTTGCGGATGTGGTGGACTTATTCATCATAAAGTAGTTGCACCAAGCACCATGCTTGATCGAGTTGATTAACCTTTCTCAGAGGCATTTACGGAGATCAAAGCGAGTACTGTTGACTCATATTTTTTTTATGGAGGGAGGAATCTTGCATCAAGAGCGACCTTTGCAATACCTGAAGGTGATGCTGTACATATAGTCCTCTTCAACATCAGAGGTCCCGCAAAAGGTGCAATCGCATTGGGTAATTGCAAGACCTTTCCCGATTTGTACGAGCGCACCATATGCATGGAGAGTCGCAAACTGGCGGGAAAGATGGATATATATCCAGCTGAAAAAGGCAAGGGAAGAAAGAGAAAGCAGGCTGAAAAAGGCAATAGGCTAGCGTAGGCTGAAAAGCTGCCAGCGACTTCCCAGCCTTGCCAGCAAGCCTTACCTTCTTAATCTCCCTCTCCTGTCAGTCCAGTCCTTTCTTTCCCATACGCTTTCTTGCCATGGCAGCAGCAGCAGGCCCCGCTTTATCAACTGGACTCTTCTGAGCGCTAGAGGTCAAGTTCTTCTTACTGCGAACCGATTTCCAAAAACCCTTCAGTAGGGCGCGCCTCATCACTCTTTAGATTAGTGGGAACCTCAGAGTGAGTCGAGATAGAGGCTTCCCGTGCCGCCTTAGCAGCCGCGGCCCTTTTGGCCAAGTTCATAGGCAGAACTGGCGCCTATGATTCTCGTCATGGAAATAATAACAAGAGTTAGGTAGGGTTAGATATGAAACGCACTGCTGAAATAACTGCCCCCTTAGCTTTGAGCTCTATGAAGTCCGGGAGGTCCTGACTCGAAGAAAGTTCAACACAGCGTGTGGGTCGGGCCACGAAGCCATTAGGGATTTCCGAACACAACACTCTGCCCGACATAGCAGCAATCTTTTCTATGTGCGGAAAAAACACCAAAGGGAGAGAGGGAAACTCAACCCACACCGGCAAGAGGCTACGCTGAGCCGGGTCGAAATCAGTAGACCACTTCTGTAACAAGGAAGTACCAAAGACATTCCACGGGATCTTCTCTTCTCAAGGGCTAAATTTGCTCGGGGGTTTGTTTTCAATTGAAATAGTATTCGTTTGTTTCATTCAACATCCCTTTTTATTAGGCTCCTAATGATCTAACATCCATTGATTCAGCATAGAAGCGGAAGGGAACCTGCAAAATCTCCTATAGCATCCAACTGACCAAAAGAAGCACAAGTGGAATCTAAAACTTCATAAGGAAGAAGGGGTTTGGGGGAGGCAGTGGAGAAAGCACTAGAGGTAGGGTGCACTACCAGAAGCATGAGAAGCAAGCAATGGCTACAGTAAGCTCCCGTGTCTAGCAGACAAGGACAGGGACTTCCATAATTAAGACGAAGATCGACGTTGTTTGTGATTTGCAAACGGTTGACCGTCATCCCCGAACCATTTTGCTGTTCTTTGTATGGGAGTTGCAGAGGGAGAAAGGTGAATCTGCTCATGATGCGTGGAAAGTAGGGGAAGAGTCTGATTGAAAACCGTCTGTGATAGATCACGTCGAACTGAAGCACTTTAGAAAGAAGCTGAGAACTGCAGGTGTCTCAGACACGGTGAATAAGGTCACAGCACAGACATGACCCGGTTGCTGCGGCTCATCAAATGCAAACATGGCTCGCGGTGGCCGTGGTAGAGGCCGCAACACAGGAGTTATGCACAGCCTCCAAATCAGACTCAAGGAAGATTTTAGCTTTCCAAAGAAAGAGTTTTCCGGAGTCAAGAGTGGAATGCTTGCTTGGCGGGCATGGGCAGCAGAGCTCTCGTGACTAAGCAACAAGCCCTAGCATACTTTCGTCGATGAAGCAGAACGAGTTCCATGAACAGTCTTAGGTCAATGAGTTCGAGTTCCTGTTTCAAGAAGTCAAGGGAGTTTCCTGTCGGTTCGGTGAATCGGGGAGTGGAGTTCTTGTTTCAGGCGGAACAGGAAGTCAACAGTGCTTTTCTTTTCCTCCGCTTGTCGGTCTGTCAGTTCAGATGAGGAATGGGTTTTGAGTTCGAGGGAGCGAAGCGGTCTTACTAAGCAGCGTGAAGGGAAGCAAGTGCTCATTGGCGGGGCAGCAAGGTCTTATTGGCAACAGCAACCGAGGGTCTTTTCCGCTCGGCCGGCGCTGATCACTGACGTTCCTCCGTCCCATTCATGGCCTGAGCCAATTGCATTGAAAGGTGGCCTTATTCTTCGGAATGACTGCTGGAGGAAGGAAAGTTGCATGCAATAGATCTGTAGGGAGGCTCTCGGAAGCTTCAGTCAAATCGGTCCTGCGAGCCAAGCCAAGCATCCTCAGCTTAGGGGGGGATGCTCAAATATCCTCTCCGATCTGAAACGCGACGCCACATTGAAGAATGAGAACCAAGCTATTCAACTATTTATTAACTGAAATTCCGGGCAAATGAAAGCCCCCCCGGACTTCTTCTAGTTGCGGGACAAGACCAATACCAATCAACATCAACCCAACCCGGTGACTCTTCTTTCTATCCAAGCAGCGCGGTCTATAGAATCTTCTTGGCGATCAATAATGCACTGAGTGAGTGACTTGCGATCGGTTCTGTGAGTTGATATAAAGTCTCTCTTTTAGGTTTGAATTCCTTTCCTTAATGTTCTGTTAGTTTAGTAAGGACTCATGGCTTCTAGTTTTTGATTGCCTCTAGGGCTGTGCTATGAGGGATGCATCCTTTCTTCTAATGCTTCCGATTGTTTATTCCTTCCTGTCTCTATTCGAGTGGTATAAGGAAGAGTTTGATTCATAGAGCTGGATGTAGCTACTTTAGGTTATAACAAGCTAGGCAAGAAAAGAATGTATTAGATGTTAGCTTTCCTTTCTTCTTGTCTGTGGGATGTAGCAATGGAATAAGTACAGTTAGAAAGGTTGAAAATCTCTATTGTTATTATTCAACCATTTGAATTACAACCCTTTCTTTTACAGTTTTTCTTTTATTGATTCTCTCTAAGTACATTACGAGCTCGCTCCCACATTCTTTCCGCCGCCCTGTTCGGCCAATCTTTTGTCTTGCTTCTGTGATTGAAATTGGGGAAGCGCATATTCATAAGCTGCAGTTGCCTCTTTAGTCCTCTGAGATAAGTTTCGGATTTCTTTAGCTAGACTAATCTTCTTAGCCTTGGCAGCTAGCAACTTGCTCTCTAGATCTTCCATTTCTTGATCCAATTTCTTCATCTCTGCACTAAGGACTTCATAAGCTTGAGGTCCTTCTTCAATAATCCTTTCGTTCTCACTGAACGCCTCTAGAAAGCTAGTGGAGGTATTTCTTACTGAAGTTGAAGGCCGAGTGTATCAACATAAGGAGATAAGCCCAGCAGCGGCTCTTCCACTGGACCGTTGACGTGGGAAGGGAAGAAGTCCACAGAGCGCAGATAATCCAAATTGGCAATTCATTCCCTAAGTCCCTCCTCAGCCAGCAGGCTTCTTAAGTCAAGCTCTATGAGGCGGCTCACCGTCTTATGTGCTGCGTTAATCTTCTCATGAGATGCATCCATATTACTTGGAAAAGACGGAGCGGCCGCAAGAAGTTGCCTTGCATTGGCAAAGACAGCGGCAGGCGGATAATCATCTTTTTTATAAGACGAGCTGCTCAAGGGAATGACTTGCAGAGGGGTAGCTCCAGTGACGCCCTCCTCCTAGAAAGAGACAACACATGATTCAGAAAATGGAGGAATGAAACAGAGGAGAGAAAGGGCGTATATGAGAAAATCACCTTGATTACTGGGAGGTTGTTGAGGGAGTGATCTTCTTCGTCAAAATGAAGCTCCTCAGTATCAGCGGGACTGGAATGAGAGGCAGGCTGGTCGTAGATCAGTGGCTAGCTTGATCCTCAACCTCCATGGGAGGCTGGCTTTCAGAGATTTCAAGAGAGAGCCTGGCTTCTTCTTCATTTGGAATCAGGCTGGGGGAAAAGGAGTTGTCTCTGGAGGGGGAGTCGAGCAGATCGTGTTCAATAACCTTCTCAAGGTCTACCTGGGGATCGCCTCGTACAACATCAACTTCAACTGGATCAACCCCGAAGATGGCTTCTTTCAGTTGGGCCATCGAGGGCATTCCCTGAAGGTTTTCATGATTCTCTTGCTCCGTGAAGAGGGCGGTCATTCTCAGTTTGGTTAAGTTCAGGGAGGCCAGCAGTGACTCTTTGCAGTTGATGAGGATTGAAGGGTCGACGTCAGAGCTCACTAGCTTGAGGGATAATGGCCTCAGAAGAGGATGAGGGGACATCTTCAGCAACCTGATTCAACAACAGCGATCAAAAGGAGCAACAAAAAAGGAAAAAGTGTTCAGATAAAGCTTAGAAGCTCACCGGCTTTGGAGACTAAATTGGTCTTTTCTCCCTTTCTTGGGGAGAATAGGGGTGAGAGGTACTTTCCATGTGTTCAGCATTTCTAGTCTCTGAGCTCTGATCAGCCACTTGATCTGCAGTGGGCAGTGGAATAAAAACCCTCTCTCTGGGTTATCTCTTTCTTCAACCACCGTTGGTTCATGCCCAACAGGCTCTACATTCTGGTCAATGAACGCTTGAGGGTGGTCGTAGATCAGCTGGAAATCTCATCCCCAAGCACTTCTTGGCCCAGGTCTTGTACCACGGCGTTCACACATGAAAAGTCTGTTATTTAACAGGAAATACCAATCTAGGTATACGAAGGTAGCGATTGTTAATCATATTTGTCCTTCTCAGGTATCCATTGTTAATCATATTTATCCTTCTGTTGTGGTATCGATTGTAAATCATATTTGTCCTTCTGTGTACGGTCATAGATGTTATTCAACGAAGGATACTATTCTTGAGAAGTTCTGGGAATCTTTTTATAGTCAACTGTTGGATGATAGTAATACTAATTCCAGATCTGAATCTAATGTTTCTCAATATCATAAGTATGTGATTGATTTATTGAATAATTCTAAAAAAGATAAGGATTCATTTACAGAAGAAGAATTAATCAGTATTCAAACATCGATTGAGGATGCTACTTTTAAATATGACGATATTAAAAACATATATCAGCTTACACCTGATTTAATTAAGATAATAATATCTAAAGATGAACTTACAGCAAAGGAATATCTTAAGAAATGTAAGCTTACTAAAAATGATTTATTAACTCTTGAATACTTTGATCAGTATACTTTGGAGGCCATTATTATTTATGTATTTGGTGTTCTCTTCAACTGTATTCAGGAACTTCCAGCTGTTCGCGTATCAACTCTGATAGAACATTTGGATACGTATGTCAGAAGCCAAGCTAAATTGTTGAAAGGATATACATCAGAAGAAAGACCTTCTACGAAACATGAAATAAATTCAGACGATACTTCTAGCAATGTGAAGGCTGAAGAGAATGAGATGGCTAACGATAAAATGCAAAATAATTATGCGTTCGGTGCGTTTTTGGTTGAATTCTTAGTGAATAGAAAGTGGATTTCTCTTTCAAATGAATTGAGCTTTCATGAGCAGTATTCTGTTACGATGAAGAATGGGAAGTATTATATACCAAGACAATTATACGCTATATGTAATTTCGATATTAGTCTCCTTCCGATCAAACTCAATCTACCAATGATATGTAAGCCTTTGGATTGGAAACCCATAAGAGATGATATAATACCTTCATCTTTATCCGATATGCGTGGCGGTTACTTAAGCATACCATCAGGGGATTTTTATCAACAAAAACGCTATCGCGTAATGACTACCCGTGACTTGAGCCATTTTCATATTAAGTTTGATGAAGGTAAATACGACGATTTGTGCTTAACCATGAACAAGTTACAGGCGCAGTCTTTTGAGATACATAAGGATGTATTGAGCTTCATTATGAATAATAACGAACTATTAGTTAAATACGGTCTATTAATGCCTAGATTTCTAGCATCATTGAATATCAACAGGGCCGTCGAGCTATTGAGGAATTCTTACTTATCGAATAATGATTTGACGCAAGTTTGTAATTATCAGGATTTGCTTAAGGTGTTCTTGGAGCGTATCCAACGTGCTCGTTATGAAACCTTCGTAATCAATATAGCATCAGCTTACGAGGGTTATAAAATTTATCTGCCTGCCTTCGTTGACTTCCGTGGTAGGATCTACCGCGCTGGTGTATTGCATTTCCACGAACGTGATTTGGCTAGAAGTCTAGTACTTTTTACTTGTAACAACCCATCTGGAGAGCTTATTAATCATAATATAGATGATAAAGAAATAATGTTTATAGCCTCAGCAGCCGCAGCTTTTCATTATAAGAAGTTCGAATCTTATAAAGATTCTTATCAATGGTATCTCGATCATGTATCTATGAAAGCATCATCGGCTGAAAGTATCATCGAGTTAGCATTATCAGCGGCTGATCCCTATCAGTTCATAAGTAAGGTTCTATGTATCGAAAGCAATAATAAGAGTAATCTAATTCAAATTCCTATTACACAAGATGCCTCTGCAAGTGCTTATCAGATTATGAGCTATTTCTTGTTAGATAATGATTTAGCTTTAAAAACGAATCTCATTCCCTATATTGATTATCATTATTCGCCTGAATACGATTTTAGTGATAATAAAAAGATCAAAGATATTTACACCATCCTTCTAGAAGAGCTTAAGGTATACTTTCGTAAGGAATTGACAAATAATCTAGCTGACATAGTTTGTCCTCGTCTCACTCGAAAATTAGTTAAAGTACTCTTTATGCCGATGATATATGGTAAGACTGTAATCAGCATTGCTAATGATTTTAATCAACATTTTGATTCTTTATTAGATAAAGGGGAATGCATGCAATTAGCTAAAAAAATATATATCTTCTATAAAACATACTATCCGGGTATAGTAAATCTAATGGATTTGATCCGCAATATCAGTTGGTTAGTATCAGCTATGGATCGACCCGTCTTATATAGTGTATCTCTATTCACAACTGTACAGGACTATATGAAATCAAAAACAGTAAATATATGGGTATATGATCGTATCCACAGGAAAAGGCGTCAAGTGACTCTACGAATTCCCTCGGGTGATCGGGATCGAAGGAAGACTCATATGTCTACCTTTGCCAATTTTATTCATCAGAAAGATGCATTTATTGCCATGCACATGATAAAATATATGGTCTCTGAGAATGCACCTGTCTACACTGTTCACGATAATTTCATTACTACAGCTCCTTACGCTTCGTACATTTCACGTTATTATGTACTTGTATTATATAATATGGGTAGCCCATTATTATGGATAAACCAATTTATTGATCTTAATCTGGCAATTGATAGGAATTCATATACCCTTGAATCCCCGATTCCCAATCATATTCTGTTAAATTCATTAGAATCTATTATACCAAAGAATTTAAATAAAAGTAAGAAGTTAATTTGGGCTAAAAAGATATATAGTGTATGTATAGCTTACGAAAAATATATAATGGATTTATACGATAACAATCCAAAAACGGTTGATTTGGAAAATAAAAGGGTAGCATTCATTGGTAACATGTTAAATTGGGATAACTGCAAATATAAATATTGTTTACACTTATAAAATGATAAATACTTATAATATTTTGACAAAAGAACTATTTTCTATATTCTGGAGCTACTTACAGAGTTCAATCAAGTGTGAATATTACATGGATCCCTACCCTGGATTGAGAATAGCTAGAATTGATTTCGATCCTCCCATAAAATGTGATGACTGTGATAATATAGTATTAGCTTTTATGCGACTACTAATCAAGTACGCTTACACTATAAAGTGTGATTATGGTAAATTAACATTGAGTTATGTCATGAATACAACTACAAAAAAAAGTGATGTTCCTCTTGGTCCTGCTATCCCTTTTACACTCGGTCCTGCTATCCCTTTTAGGGAGAATGGGAAAGATTTGCCAGTCTATGCTTTGATTGAACAACTTGTCAGGATGAAAGCAGAGGAATACGAGGGTGCTGATTTATATAGCGTTTTTATTCGAATCTATTATATTGATGAAATTCAGGATAGTGCGGTGCCAATCATCTCCGATGACGAGGAGATAGCCAGAAAGATCTGGGAATGCATCGACTGCAAGGCTGAGGTGATACCTAGAGAAGCGAGAACGATCGGGCATCGTAAGCGTCGTTATTCAAAGCATATCACAGCACTCAAACCGAAAATAAGTCAAAGGCAGCCATTCATTGTGGCTGATACTGAGACTGTTATCCAAAATACTACTCATGTTCCCTACGCTGTTGGTTTCTTAGTGGTTAGACCAGGTGATGATCTGTCTTCAGAGACGGGCAATATTATTGAGACATATTTCAGTGAGGATTACCCGGATATTGTCTTCGAAACCTTTGAAGAAAGGAGCAATAAGATGTTGTTCGACTTTATAGAACGTTTAGCTGTTGTTGTTAGAAAAAATACATCGATTCATACTGTATACTTCCACAACTTCTCACGATTCGATGGCATTATCTTACTGAAATATTTTGCTACTCATGGTGTGAAGTACACGATCAAACCTCTTATGAGGAACCATAGGCTATACGAGTTAGCAGTCTATCTTGGCAAGAAGCTGCTATCCCTGCTGGATTTCAAGAAAACTAACTGTACCTAGGGAACCCTATTGCAGAGACTGAACCTAGTGATCTTTCTCCTGCTGGCAAGCATCGATACCTGTCTCCTAAGGAATTTTTCTTTGCTTTCATATACCAGACCTGGAAGCAATCCTCGAAGGACTGCAATTGGAAGGAATTAGCACTCACCCTAAGCAACCGCAGAGAAGGAAAATGACTGGCCTTAGATGGAGGAAAGAAAGAGGTTTTTATACTCTCTTTCAGAGGGAGGGATGGACACTAGACAGAGGTAAAGATACTGGATTGACTAATAAAATCCCCACTTCCCTAATAGACTACTTACTTCCAAGGCTTTCAAGGAAAAGAACTACAATTGGAACTAGCTCGCAAGGAGATTGACTTTTACTGGCTGAAACTCCTACTCATCCCGGCTGGATCTCGAAAAAAAGAAAGAGTTTCTTATATTGGCTAGCCTGTGAATCCGCTTTTCTAAGCTTTTTCCCACGGGACAAGGAGAATGCTGGCTGGAAAGTCATTCCCACAGAAATTGGATAGGCTGCTATTTTTATACAATTTTTGATAGGCTCAAGGGAATAGCTTGTCACCTTGATCACAATTCCAATCTCGGGTTTATTTTTCCTTTTGTAAAACGTAGTTATCCCCTGCCTTGCGTCCTCAGTCCTAGGCCTTGTGCTTAACACATAAAGCTTTCAGTAATAAAATGAATATGCAAGATTGTATTTATAGTATTCTATTTGAATAGAAACTACTTGCAAATCTATTGACTATTGCCTATTCTATTTACTATTCCATTATATTACTATACCAGGGAAATAAAAAGATCTCTTATCTATAGCGCCCTCCCCTGTTGACACTGGAGGAGCTACTGCTACCATGGGCTTAGCATTCTTCACCGACATGGATGGGAACTAAGACTGAAAAACTCGCCAAAAGCTACGGGACTGGATTCACCCCCCCTATTGGCTATGGCTGATCGAAAGCTACTTCAACAGGATGGATAGCAACTGAAACTGAAACTAGATCTCTCCGAGCAGGCACAACTCTTTTTTTGGCTGACTCTTTTTTTTTAAGAAAAATTCCATTTTTTACCCGCTAGCTGGATTGACCTGAGAGAGAGCATATGATAGTAAGGAAGAAAGCATCTTCTCTAAGGGAATCCTATATGTTAGCCCTACCACGTATTACTTGTAGTATTCTTTTTTTTTCACTTTCAATATTTTAATTGCTTCTAGGATATGCTGGAACTAGCACTCGAACTCGCTCGCAGAGAGAAGGAACTCCTAAGAAAGACTTAAAATCTCAAACCTTTTATTTTCCTAGTATGTATGAGTATTACATAACTATTCTCTTAATTAACTCATTAAGTAAGATTATAATATATATATAAATAGAAAAGGGAATAGGCTCAGAGGAGAGGTTGACAAAGACAGGAAGCCCCCGAAACATCCCAAGAACTATGAGTATTCTCCCATAGATTATAGATAAAGATAAAGATCAGAGCGATCCCAATCGATTGCCTTTTACTGATGGCTTGAGATAGAAGGATTCCTGTTTGAAAACTTGCTTTTTTGACTTCCTTTGCTTTGAGGAGATGGTTACATTTATATCTAATCTTTGATGATAAGGAAATATCTCACTTCAAAAGGAAAAAATATGCTCCTATTGATCATGGGACTCTTTTACTGGTTCAACACTAGAGTAAGGAGGAGGGACGACAGAGTGAAGGGCACATAAGGGCCAGGGACTAATGGGACTGAACCTATCTCTGATGGATTGATTGAAAACTATATTGTCTTCAAAAATCCTTCCGATGTTGGAACTTGAGGATATGAAAAGATAGCGGCTTTCCTATAAGGCAAGAGATTAGCTTAACCCTCGAAATACATGGGCTTACTTTCACTTTACCTATGCACTGAAACCCTTAAAAACAAGGCCTCCAATTTGATACGCTTAGCTTAGGACTTTTCCATTGCAATTGAGCTTGCTTACTTTAAGACTGCAATTCTATTATTTTGATTTACCTAGCCGGCTTGACAAGGAGCTTAACTTAGGAAAATGACAGAAGGAGAGGAAATTCAATAGACTTCTGGAAAAGGCCCACAGGGATTTCACTTAAAACCCGCTTGCCATTTTAAATAATAATAATGCTTTACTGCCTTAAATAAAAATAAAAATAAACTTTTCTTTTGTAAAGGCTTTCCTCTCTCTCGAGCTAAAGGAAAAAAAAAGGGGTGAGGTAAAAAGATACTAGCTTTTCAGAATTCCTGATTCTGGCTTGCCCAAGAGGTGAAATACTGATAAAGGTTATGGATCGTCAATGACTACTTATGAATAGGCAAATACTCCTGAGAGATAGGCAAGAACTATTCCTTATCCACAGTAAAATACTGCTTACGCATAGTTTACTACTTCTTAGACAAGAGATAACTACTTTTACTTAGACTGGCGCTATCAACTACTTGAACTCGATTACAGTAGAAATTGAATAAGGAACTACTTATGAGACTTTACTTGAGGCGGCCAAAGGATAGTCTATTGAAAGTCTATTTACTACTCTACTACTCTGACTCTATATAAAGGGAATATGCGAAGATAAAAGGGTTTTATTTCGCCCAAGGCTTGCCTTAGATGACTAACTTTTCTCTTTTCTTACTTAGACACTTGTGAAACTGCCTTTCCTAAACCAGCTTTCCTAAGCTTTTTTGAGAAAATCTAACTAGTCTAATTAGTATGAAAGGTATCTCCGTAAGGTATCCTATCTATTACTACTGGTATTGTAAGAACTGCTAGGCCCTTTCCTGCTGGCTAAGAGGTAAGGCTTGCTTCCTCACTGGATTACACCACACCTCTCATCTGAAAAAGGCATTAGCAATTGAAGAGAAAAGGATAACTTAAACTCAAATCCCAACTTGAGTTGGAACGAAAACTAAAACCCCAAAAAACTCACCTGGCTTGGCAGACATGGAGAAGGAATTAGATTCAGATTGGCCTGCACTGACAGCAACCCAAACTTCCGAGAGATTCTTAGATCGTTTTACCTGCCTGCTGGATTTCCTTTGCCTACTGAAATGCCTACATCAAGGGGACAGCTGGAAAGGGATTTATCCAGTAATCAAGAGACTACTATAGGGACCTTTACACAAGTTCTGTTTACACCATCATTATGGGAAGGTTTCTTTTTTTTTATGATTATCTTGCGTGAAAAGGGGCTTGCCCGATAACCAAGCTATCCTAAAAAATAAGGAGCATACCTAGGGGACTTCAATTGAATAGGATGGAAAATGAATTGCGTAAGGCACGAACTTTCAATAAAAAAAAACTTGAAAACAGGCTTGCTAACTTGATGGCTGTGACGAAAGAGCAGGCCTTCGATTCATCAAACCGCAACACTTGATCTTGCCCCGCTTGCTGCTTGCACCGAAAACTACGTTCACTCAATCCTTCAGGTAGGATTCTTTTATAAACATTGAGGAGGTAAGAGCCCTATCAACCATACATTTCGCATACTAGTTCAAACTAGAAGCTTAAAGTCCTTACTCAACTACAAGTACAGTAAGGAAAGGGCTACATCCTCTTTTAATGTTATTGCTCTATCCATAGAGAGAAGACAAAGAGGCAATTCAAGGTCTTATGCTTAGAGTGATTCAAGAAGATAACTAGAGGAACTCAAAGGCCTATCCGAGAGGCATGGTATTCCCCGGCTAGCATCCAGACTGCCTTAGTTAGCTACATCCCTCAGGGTTAAACATCCAGAAAGTCACGCAGTTCCATCGAACTATCAACCAAGATAGTTGTTTCCTCTCCCAGTGCATGAAGGAAAAGGGGAAGTCATAAAGCTGCTTTCGCTCCTCTATCCTCCTCGTCTAGAAGCCACATCTAATCCTAGCCTATCTGTCCTTGCTTCCTCTAACCCTGCCCGCTATCCCAACTACAAAGAGAAAGAAGACGGCTACCCTCTAATTAGTTATTATCTGTCCGGATATAAAGTAGCTACATCCAGCTCATAGAGGATGCAATGACTCTAAAACTATGCCTTTCCTTACTAGGAGGAAGATAAGAGCAAGAAGGCTAGGTCCCAGCCTCTTCCACTAGAAATGGCTTCTTCTCTTAAGAAAAAAAAACCTTGCTTATCTATCTGACAGAAAGATAACTAGATCAATGTCTTCCGTTTCTGCTATAACCTTCAAGGAAGAGAAGATGCAAAAAGGCAGAACATATTCGATGATAACGATAGAGAGTACCAAGACTAGCTAGAGGGAATTGTTCGGAGTTTGCAGTTTAAACAATAAGGGTGGTCGTAGATCACGGGAGACCGAAGAGAAGAAAGAAGTGAAGAATCACCAGTCATATTCTTCGATGCACCCGAAGAGCAGCCCCCTATGTTGTAAGCGTAAGGGGGAGCAAATACCTGTAGCAGAAGAGGAAGAGATATGACAAGACGGATTCAACCTATGAATCTGCTTCCGCTGTCGTGGGGTAAAACTATCTGTGTCGGGCGTGGGAGTGCTCCTAAGATCATAGAAGTAATGCTGCAGAGGCCCTATGGAGTAAGGGGATTGGTAAGTCTCCGATTCAGTAGGCGTCTCTGGGGGAGCAGCAAGATGAGCTGTGTCTGACTGTCGACGAGAGTTTGCATTCTGCCGCTTGCGAGAGTCTGCAATCATGTGACCCGGCTTCTTGCAATAGTGGCATATGATCTTGGACATGTCTCGTTGGCCTGATGCACCAGCAGAGCTTCCAGATTGAAGATTCTGACCATAGGGTCGATGCCCCGAAGCATGTTCAGCTGCAAGAACCTGATCTGAAGCACCCTGAGTAATATAAGATCGACCCCCAGCACCCAACCTAGTAAAGGGGAGCAAGTCGAGTCCCCTCGGATCTCACATCAGCAACTGCTCTCTCAATGTCTGGTGGAGGAACTCGATGTTGAATTGAGGATCTAACATTCTCGAACTCAGGCCTCAAGCCCATCAAAAACTTAGAGAGCCCCTTTCTACGGCTATTCTATGTTATATCAAATTATTCCCGACAAGAGCCTTTAGAATCGGTGCCCCTATCTTTGAAAGGGGTCCCTCATGTTCAGCTGGTCCCATAGAAGCCTAAGCCTTCGGTAATAAATAGTATAGCACACTTCTTTCTTTATTTTACCTATAAGCTAAGGCATGTTCTTCATGTTGCAACTGAGAAAAAGGTTTAGAATCATCCTGAGAATCAAGATTACTTATAAAATCCCAAATTGATTTAGCAGTCGCAAAAGAGGTGATGGTGTATATGGGGCTCAAAGGAAGTACACAAGTCATCCCATTTGAAGCTAAGCACTTTTCATCTTTTGTAGGAAAATCCCCTTCTCTAGTCTTGGGAAATTGAAGCGACTCATCCACATAAGCACAAGATTTTTTCCCGAGCAAATCATTCTTCATCGCATAAGCCCATGACAAGTCATTTCCAGATGCTTCTTTCGGAAACGGGAAAAGCCTTATGAATCCATTGTACTAAGACCCGCAAGATCATCCAAGGACTGAAAATCGGGACTCAAAACTAGTCAAGAAGGCTTAACTCAAGCAATCACTCAAGAGAAGAAAGGATTTTCGCTTGCCGGATTCGTAAAAGAAAGAAGAAGAAGCCGGGTCTTCTTTTTAGGGCAATAAAAGGGCTAAAATGAAAGAGCTAGGGTGGCAGCAAGAGTCTCTCACAAACTCGAGTTCAAGACCTCCGATTCAAATCCGATCGACTAGATCCGATCACATGATCAAAGAACTATCCGAGGTGTGCGAAGGTGAAATTCCTGAGCACGGGTCATGCCTCAATTTGGTGGGATCAAGTCCAAGCAAGGCGTGAGCGGAAAGGCAAAGGGAAGTACATGGGACAAGATGCGATCGAGGTTGCGGGAGAAATTTCTACCCTCCGATTAGACCCAAAGCTTGTTCCAAAGGTTCCACTTCGCTTTAAAGGATAGGGGGGAGAGAAGCGTACAAGAAAGCCCCTACTCCTAACAAGTTGCGGAGTTCTACCAATTGTCTATTCGCAATGGCTTGAACGAATCCGACGAAGAATCCCTTGCTTGATAGGGCTTTAGGTTCGAAATCCGAGATGAAATATCGATGCATCGGATGTGATAAGTGGCCTATCAACTAGCTCTAAAGGCCGAGGAAAAGCTAAAGAGAAGGACCACAAGGAGGCACCGAAGGTGATAACCGAAGGTGATAGGGATCGACCTCTACCATCGGGCGAGGAAAGAGACCCCTTTTTCCCTTCCCTCAAGATATATGGCACGCTTTACAAATATAATAGAAAGTAAAGGCTCCATCCTACTCGTTGCCCAGAGCCTTGACTTGAGCATTGTACAAGTGCTTAAGGCTCCTTCGGGCCATGGCCACAACTATTATATAAGGCAAGGCTTGGAAGCAAGCTACCAGCGCCTATCGGCGAGAACTAGGCTTGGCTTGGTTAGTAGTGCCCGCCCATTCTGTCTCGCCCGCCTGCCGGCCCATGAATTCTTCAGAGCGGGCCGGCAGGCCGGGCGGACGGGGACCGTCGAAGAAGTGCCTCGACGCGTCGCAGCCACTACTTTGACTCCTTGCATTTATTGCAATTATGAACTCCACGGAACTTTCTCGATTCCAACGCAACTTATCCTTTTGGAGCTGACGTAACAAACTACGCGAGCCTCCCGACGAAGCCATCATAAATCCTATCCGAATAAAAAAAATAAAAGGCAGTTTCATTATGGTGGTATACCAGCCGCTTGTTCTGGAATTTCCAGTTCCAATCGGAGCATATAGATCCGTAAGTGGATTTGTATGTATTGCCACTTCAGTCGTGCTCGTCGTTTCTCGAAAGTATCTTTTTTCTGGGAACATGGTAAACCAGAAATTCTTTTTTATGCGATTCTTCATCCACCGATGCAGAAAATGCTTTAGTTTTCCATTCTCATATGAGGCCGGAAAGTTTTTTATTGGCAACAGGTCGGCACGAAGTGATTCATCATGCTCAAACATGAGCCGATCGGTCGTTAGGGACCGTTTATAGATCATAAAATTCCCACAAATAGAATGAGAAGTGGGTCCATGTAAATGATCGATACCTCGCAAACAACAACGCTCCTTCCCCATATGGAGTTCGGAACCCAAAGGCAATCGTTGAGTGAACTGTATCTTCTTTGTCTTAGTTGACCTAAGCCGCACCATTACTGCTGGGGTGGGGCTCGGCCTCCGAACCGTACGTGGGACGAGTTTCTGCCTCATACAGCTCGGGCCGAAGACCGGGGGAAGTTTAGGAGAGATGGGGAGACCTCGCAGCTGCCGGTCGGGGCGGGGATAAGCTTGTGAAGAAGCCATCTTATCCCCCCCAAAAAAACCGACCCTATAGCGCTAGCGCTTCGCGTTCTTTCTATTCCATCCCATTTCATTCCGGGATAACAGGCGGTTAGTTACCTATATGCGTTGGAAGTCTTCGTC
>NC_012119.1:107500-120000 GCF_030704535.1 Vitis vinifera | reverse complement strand
TCTGTCAATCGGTGTTATCAGCCCTGCCAACTTATAGCATGCAGTCGGCCAAAATTCCAATTGGAACATGTGATAACATTGAAAGCTTTTGTAAGGGTTTTATTTGGGGTGATTCTAATGATCAGAGAGGGGTCCATCTGATTAACTGGGATCCAATATGTTAACCGAAAATTAATGGTGGGCTGGGGTTTCGGAAGATGTCTGTGAACAATGAGGCCTTCCTCATGAAGTTGGGGTGGGGCATTTTGTCAGAGCCTGACAGTCTTTGGGTTGCTGTTCTGCGTAGTAAGTATGTGAAGTCGGACGCTGTAATTCCGGATTTAAAAGCAAAAGGAATTCTTAAACCTCTGTGGAAAGGGATTTTTGGCGTATGGCAGAAGGTACTCAAGGGAATTAAATGGGTTGTAGGCAATGGCGAAATAGTCCGCTTCTGGTTGAATAACTGGGTTGATAATGAAGGTCCGCTTGTCCACAAAGCATTGGGTGTGATACCTGAGGCGATGTTGAACAAGACTGTGGCTGAATTTGTTGATGATGTGGGCTAAATAAGGGGGGAGGTGGCATGAGTTTGCACACTTGCTGCCAGAGTGTATAAATTTGAGGATAGCTGCTATGATGCCTCCCAGGCTCATAGGGATGCTCTTGTTTGGGGCAGAACCTCTAATGGCCGTTTTACAACTAAATCAGCATATGAGCTGCTTGAAGAAGGCAATTGGTCGACGCCGAACAATAAATGGAAGCTTATTTGGAGCTGGAGGGGCCCTCAGATAATTCGGTCGTTTATGTGGCTTGCTGTACATAATAGGTTGATGACAAATGAAAACCGGTACAAGAGACATATTGCCAGTTCTCCTGATTGTGTTCACTGTCAGAACGTGGCTACGTCCCTTGTGAAAGAAGAAGCTGCATCGAGAATGGGTTTTGTTCAAATAGGAGCTGCAGGCCACCAAGGAATAGAAGAAGCTGTGGGAATAACCGGTGTTGGAGGCATAACCGTTGCTACAGCTCTCGTACGAGTAGGAGCTGTGAACCTGTCAACCCAACCGGTGATTTCCAACAAGTCTTTCCTCTTTATTCTTTTGGGGGTGCGGAACATTTAACGTAGTTTGTTTTATTCCTTTTGCCCTAGATAAATCTACGTGTTCGTTGCCGCGTCTACGCTCTGAACTTCGTTGTGTTTATAATAACTTGCCTCGTTTTGGTCTTGAATTCGCCACTAGGTGGAATCAGACCTTCGGCTCTCGATTGCTGCTTGATTACCTATGTCGCTTGCGTTAAGCTTTCTTCGCTTTCAGTTCCGCACCAAATCGTAGCAAAGCGCAGATGCGGTAGCCATTTTTGAAAGCTGCCCGTTAGCTTAGTAGCCGCGAGACCTGTCAAGTTCCGCTCTTCCCACTTGATCCTGCAAGCCTATACTTCTTGCTTTGATGGCTGTCACTGCAATCGTTGGAATTGGTTGGTCGCTTGCTTGATTGGAAGGACTGCCGCTTTTCTCTCTTAGCTTAGCTTGACTGATCGTGTAGCAACGAGCTGCTTGAATCTTAAACCCTAAGCATTCAACCCTAACAAGCATGATCGGCCATTTCCCGATTGAACCAACACAGCTGTTCCGCTTCCCCCCCACCTACCTTCCCTGAACGAGCTCTTTCTATCCGTTCCTTTCCCTTACTTCCCTAAAAGCTGGATCTATCTCTTCCTCCGAGTCGTGCCTCACCAAAACTAGTGATTTTCTGACAGTCGTGACATCGCTCCGCCAGACCCAGTGTGAACCAGGAGGGTAGTGACACTTGTCGTTCAAGATAAAGGGGAACGATCCGCTTTGCGAACCACCACCGTTGATAAGTCTCCTTAACGAAAGAGAAAAGGTCACCGAGGGGAAAGCCAAGCGCTTTGGGGCTGAAGACGGAAAGGGGCACCAGCCGCATCAAGGCCGTTAACTCTGCCGCGAAACCAATCTATGGCATTGGACGAGAGAATGTCAAGAGGCCTTTGAGGACTTAAAGGGAACCATCATGGCTGATCCGGTGCTGGCCTTTCCGGATCATGCTAAGCCGTTCGAGGTACATACCGATGCTTCGGACTATGCCATCGGTGGAGTTCTTATGCAAGCAAGAGGGCACCCAATCGCCTATAAGAGCCGTAAGCTCAATGACACCGAGCGGAAATACAAAGTACAAGAAAAGGAGATGGCCGCCATAGTGCACTGTCTACGCACTTGGAGACACTATCTGCTCTATTTCCAAACACAGAAGAAGCTCAGCCCTAAGCAAGCAAGGTGGCAAGACTTCTTGGCTGAGTTCGATATGTGTATCGAGTATAAGCCAGGACGCACGAATCTAGTGGCTGATGCCTTAAGTCGGAAAGCAGAGCTTGTGAGCTTGAAGCTACAGGAGATAACTGCTGTGAGCCAGTTTAGGAGCACCTTTTCTGATAGGAGAAAGGAGGTTATAAAATATGACGCAGTAGCTAGGAGCCTACTAGAAGCTGTCAAGGAAGAAAAACGTCGCTTTTGGGAAAAGGATGGTCTGCTCTACACCAAGGGGAATACTCTTTTCGTCCCAAGGTGGGATAACATACGTATGGACTTGTTGAAGGAGTGTCACGACACTCGCTGGGCAGGACACCCCGGTCAGCACCGAACAATGGCGTTGCTTGGCGCTCGATTTTATTGGCCTCAGATGAAATAAGACGTGGAAAGCTATGTCCAACCCTGTCTTGTGTGTCAACAAGACAAAATAGAACATAAGAAGCCAGGAGGAGAGCTAGATCCTTTGCCTATCCTCACCAGACCATCAAAGTGTTACTATGGATTTCATCTCTTGCTTGCCCAGGGTGGATGGGCTTGGAAGCATCATGGTGGTGGTCGATATATTTTCAAAGTATGCCACCTTCATGGCGGCATCTGCCGACTGCACTGCGGATGAGGCCGCACGCTTGTTTATGAAGAACGTGGTTAAGTACTGGGGGCTGCCCCCGCGTCCCTTCTATTAAGAATTCTTCTATGAAAAGAAGGAATGCAGCGTGGTAAGCCGCATCGGGTGAGTGACACAGGAAAGGGGACCGCAAAATGGCGATCGAAAGTCCCCCCGTAGTATCTCATAAGACATACAGAACAAGACTTCAAATATAGGAAAAAATTTAGCCAGCTCGCCTTGCGGCGAAAGAGAACAAGCCAACAGACAAATAAGTACACTGCAATGCACCTTTCCTTGGTTAGCGAACCGAAGGAAGAGGCAAAGGCTATCGGGCAAGGGAGAAAGATTAAGATCTTGTTGTGGCATTCTAACGATCATAATCCTTTTCTCATGGTGCTATTCACATTCATTCATCAGCCTGCTGAAAAAGCCCTTTGCGTTCCTTCGGGTTTGGTTTTCTCTCTTTCTCTTCGAAGATATGTGTATGTTTACCTAGCTTCCGAATCAACTTAAACTGAAACTTTTGACCCACCTTTCTACTAGTCTCACTTGAAAGGAAGTCATTCCCCCTGGGGTAAGGATAAATTAAACCTTGGCAAAGACGCTTTAGAGGCCTTCTTGCTCGGTGCACTAGGGCTGGGTTGGAGCGCAGCCCCCTTCTTGCTCAGGTCTGCTTAAGGTGCGACGCATATGCTTTCTATGCCTACATTCACGAGTTATGCCTACAAGTGTTCTTTCTTTCGTTCGTATAATGTAAGGGCAGTCTAAAGTTGATCTCAAATAGCAAGGGCGGGCGGTGGGTCAGTAAGAAAAGAGGGGGAATAAATATCATAGCTTAATATCTCGGATTACAATCAACGGATACCATCTCGGGCTGCCTGCTTCTCGGGCTTAAAAAGGAGCTTATACCATAAACGAGATTATCATCGCATCTGATTTACTTAAAAGTAGATGTAGATAGAGATGCGATGATAATACATAGTAGATGCACTTCCCAACGTTAGGACCTTAAAGTTAACCCTCATTCTATAACGAACGAGATAAGCGGAACCCGAAAGATCCTGCCAAAAAGAGATTTCTAAAGCAAAAGTAGCCCCTATCACGTAAAGAGCGCTCACGTTTTTAAGTCTAGTTGGGAAAAGCAAGGCTGACATTAGTCGCTGTCAGCATTAGCGCTTGCTTTATAACGGTGTGAACAGTAGTCTTGCTCGAGTAGCTATAGTTGGCTAAATCCCCTTCTTCTTCCAGTAGCTGCCAGACAAGAGCATACCTTTAGAGTCCAATGGGTCGCCTAAGGAACCTAAGGAAGCAGTGAAGCGAGGAGTCCAGTAAGATAGGGATAGGGCTTGAAAAGCAGTTGTATTGCCAGGCGCTTTTGTTTGTTGAGAAGCAGGTGTTGCGAAGAGACCGGGGATTGGTAGAGAAAAAAAGCCAGCCTCATTAGTAAGTTTGGAAAGATTCCCAAGGGAGGGCAGTGGGTGAATGCGTTGAGGATGGATCCCCAAGAATGGGTCTCAGTGAATTTTTCTTAATCTAAATCTATTTGTCGGAAGTCAATTTAATCAACCTGGATTAGTAAAGCCCTTATGGTCTTGACCACTTCCCTACTTGTACTTTGATGGGACTGAGGCATGAGAACTTGCCTGCGTTCGGTAAAGGCATGTGTCAGCGCAGATGAGTGATGTCGTAGCCTACTAGACTAGTGTTTTCCCCAGTGGGTTGAGGCGATCTCTTCCATGTAAATCAGAGCGAGCTGAACGACTAACAGATAGTTCCTAAGATCGGTAGTTCGGATATCGATATAGTGAGGTCAGAGGCAGGGAGACTAAGGGCAGTGGTTGGCACAAGCCTCCCTCTCCTCGATAAGGGCAAAAGGTACTTATAGTGAGCAGTACGGAATGAACCGATGCTGAACGTGTAGGAAAATCAGCTTCTTCAATAGAATAGCTGCGGAATCGTGCAAAGAGTCATTCTGTCTTGATGGCAGCTATCAAGCTCAGTTGCTTCCCCTTTGGGATATAGAGACTTTGAATCAAGGACGCTCAAGCCCTTTCCCTTTGGTCTCGCTATTTCATTTCTGGTTCTCTCTTTCAAGCTTCTTTCCACCCTGGGGATTCCTTCTCATTCCGTCCGTTCTGCTAGCTGGTGTCGCCTTCTCTCTTACTTATCTATTCCCATCCATCTTTACCTCTCCTACTCCACTACTTCCCTCCTTCAAAGCGTGATTAATGCGCCTTAAACCTCTCTCTTGAAAAAGAGCATTTTAGAGTTGAGCCTTAGCACGTGAACCCATAGTAACAGGGCCTTTCTTCTTTTCAAAAAAGCTTATGAATTATCATCCGTAGACGCAGAAATAAAATCTTGGTATTGACTTATTTTAAATCTAAAAGAGATTGCTTAGACAAATCTTTTTGTGTGAGGCCGCTGCTCCCCACCTTTCCTTCCTTTCTTCCCTTGTTTTTTGGGCTTCCAATTCTTACTCATAAGCCCTCCGTATCGAAAGATAGATGGCTTAAGGGCGGGTTCCGCAGTTAACTAAGAAGGCGATCGATTGGCTTGGACCCGGGACTGAAAAAAAAGGAAAGGATAGGAATGAAGAAAGAAAGAATGTATAGAACCTTGAGCATTGTATCTTCTCGGCAATGGTTGAGAGTAAAAAAGAAGTATCCGCATAGAAGGATTGCTAGTATACCGGGTGGATGTTTATCTTTTCTACTTCAGCGAAAATGTTCAAAGCACCACCTTCGTCAATTATCTTGATGTCGAAAAGGAAGAGGACAAGTCCATAAATTTCAAGAGCAAGGATGCGGAGTAAGTGAGTCTTGTACTTCGCGACCAGATGTGACCAAAGCAGGCACTCCCAATGCCAACCCCTTCTTCTCTTCACTCTTTTTGATTAGAACCTCTCAGATCGGATTCCAATCACCTTAGCGAGTCTCCTAGGTGCGAAGCCATTCTTTAAGCCCAAAACAAAAGGAGAAGTGAAGTCACTATCTAGACAAAGGGGCTCGCCTACTTATAAGGTAGGAGTTCACACCGGGGAATCTCTTTCTTAATTAATTGAAAGCGGATGCCATTGAAAGAAAAGAGAGTGACGGAACTGACGGGAATAAGCTTAAGCCTGACCTGACCCGAGTCTGGAAAGTGCGAACCAGGAAAGCAAGAAAGAAAAGAATGCTAAAGTCAAGACTAGTGAGATTAGCTTGGTGTGCTGTGCTTCTATCTTCGGATTGATGGACAATTGCCTGTTTAAAGGAAGACAGGACAAATGCCGAATGCCCAGAATAGAATCTGCTTTTCTCTTTGCAAGGTTAATGTCCGAGGAAGTGGACAAATAAGCAGCTGTTTTCGCACCTGAATCAATAGAGTAGAAGGAAAATATGCCCACAATCTTAGCTAAAAAGGCTTGTTTGCAGGACAAATGCCACAGAAAGAATAGCAGCTGCAAGAGATTCGACAGTTGGGATTCGGGATTAACCTAACCTGATTGACCTAATCAACCCAATATAATATGTCAATTTTGAAAGAATAAAGAATAAGGGCTTAGAGCCTAAATAGAACTAGTCAATCCGTAACTGAAAGCAGGAATGGAAATTAATCCATGTTTGACAGTAATCAATAGGTAAATAAATTACTTTCAGAGGCTCATATGAAATATCCCCGAATGGGATTGATGGACAGATTCCCTTGGAGCAAAGGAGAGATAGTGCTAGCAACTTCGAAAGAATGGGGAAGGCAAGGGCGTTAAGGCTGGCAAAGGAACTTCTGGCTTAGCCAAGACTTCTTCCTTCTTTACGCCGATAACAGGGCATTCCATGTTCGATTATTCTATAATATTGGAATTGGATTAACCGCCTCAACAGGCTGGGGAACACCTTGCGAAGAGAAAGAGACTGAAAGACTTCAATCGCTTAATTAAGTGCCTGACTGGTCTTTTGTCCATGATTCCTTCCTTATGCGCTCCTCTTCCTAGCTTGAACATGGCGAATGCTTTACTGGATTTGATGTCTTCAACAGCTTGTTATGACCCTGAATGGGAATGGCCTCAGAACTCAAAGATCAAAGATGTTCTGAAGAACGAAGAATTGGTCTTTGAGTTCTAAGGAAGCTGCCCTAATCTAGGTCTCCTCAATTACTAAGCGAGCGAAGGTCGGGTTTCGTCGGTAACTTTCTAAAAAAAGAAGGATATGGCAAGGAGTCTGGCCATCAAAACGTCAGGCAAGCATCAGTCCCTTGGTTGATGAGTCGTAGCGGAGCCATGTGGCAAAGAAGCGTTCCAACTCCTATATCCCCTTCTCTCTAAAAGTCTAAGATAGCACCCGCGGGCAGTAAATCCGATGTGAACGAATCCGCCCCATAGGTAATAGCACGACACGAACCAAATGCCCCTCCTTGGGTTGGGGCAAGACAGCAATGAGTAGTTCGCTCAAAGGCTCGATAAGGCCTATCTTTGGGCATTAAAACAAGAGTTTCTGGGGTCTACATCCCCTATTCTATTTGATATAGTTTCAAGAGCCCTTGGTATATAGACACTTTGAAGCAAACAATCCCATCTGTCTATTAGTTCACGCTCCATCCCAACTTTCGAATGATTGCTAAGCCTCTTTATTACTACTAGTGGCATTTCTTTAAGAGCGCATTCCTCCTAACTCCCAAGAGCTTCTCAAGCAGCCGCATCTTCTCTTTCTTCTTCCTTCCCTAAGCCTAATCATGCTTTTCACATGCAATTCGATGCTTCCTGCGTCGAAGGAAAGTAAAGAAAATCCCACTCATGGACAAAGCGGATTCTCTCTCATGTCATGGAAATAGTATATGCCGCAGATCGTCTGTTCTCAAATCGATCTTTATCTCATCTTTCTCTTTCAATTGTGCAGTGAAGTTCCTTGTGCTCAAGCCTAATTATACATTCTAGTAGACTGCTTGTGCTTTCACCGATCGCTTCGAAAGTCGGGGTCGGCTTTTCCTCTTCCTCTATTTCGAAAAAAGAAGTGAACATAGGTAAGCTAGACAAATCTAAAATTGCCTGCAATTTACAAAGTAGGGGGAGAAAGGTAAGGGGAAAAGCGTTACTGGAAAGATAAAGCAAGACACTCGCTTCCACAACGAGAACTGACTTGGAACCATGATCCCTGCACCGATTTATGTACGGGTCATGGGAAACCTATTCAATGGTATGATCGCCGGTGAGCCAGTACTTTCTATCTCGACTGGAACTCGATTGACTTGTATGAGTGGAGCTGGTAGACCAATCCTACCAGTACTTTAGAAGTGAAGGGCGTCAGCGAAACTCGAACCTTATCCAAGCTGACCTAGCTGACATCAGGTCTATCTAATCGGCTTGTCCATCTTTCATGGTTCAAGTCAGTTGACTCTACTCTATCTACGATGCATCGAGGTTGGTAATAGGTTGTCTATGGCAAGCTTTCCGCTCATCTATAACTAAAAACCTTCTAGATAAGCAAAACAGTACCTGCAACAATGCCAATTTCTGGAGATGCCCGACTACTTCTCATCCTATCAGTCCATAGGCTCTTCAAGGCCTTACCCGGCCATCTTTCTTGGGCAACGGTACAACATTAGAGAGCAGATTGGATAAGTGCTCTGACAACGATGAATTTGGCCTTTTGCGATCGAGCAACCTAGGAACAGTTGTTGCCTACATAACCTACCTCCCAGACCAAGGAAGATGGCCTCAGATCAATGTAGTTCTTGACCCGTTTTTTTAAACCAGTTCCTGTACTTTCTTTTCATTCATGAAAATAAGCAAAGTATGATGGTTGAAGAGGCCCTCCTCACCACTCCCCTCCCCCCCTATCATGGATAGCAATCATAAATTACAACTCACCATGAAAGGGTCCTTCCGTTCACTGCGTGAAAGAAGTCCTGCTCTTTCACTGGGCTACTTCAGACCCTCTCTAGCCAAAACAATAACGGCAAGAAGGCCATTCCCGTAGCCTTTATCTTATTCGAAAAAGGGGCAATCCCTTATTGTATCTGTCCTCCTTGCTTCAGTCGAAATCTGAATGTAATCATTTGCTTTCGGATTCGTTCAAAGCCTTCCAATCGGCCCAAGCTTTCCAGGCTGCCCATTAGCTCTCGGGGCTGTCCAGTCTCCTATGTCTGCCGGATGTCCGGTCTACTATGTAGTCTGTAAAGCTTTCCATTCTTCCAGAAGCGAGGGTCTCTTTTTCCTGGTGTAGAACCATTCCCCTATGTTCTTGGTTGGCGAATTGCCTTGCCTTTAACCCTAATCCGTCTCGGACGTAATCCTTCTTTCGGTTTCTTTCTTTCTATCAGTAAGCCTGCTTCGCTTCTCTAATCGCTAAGCCCTTCTACCGTTGGAGCGGTCTTCCTTTATCTTCTCTGATGTGTGAAAACCATATTGCTCAGTTTCAGTTGAAGAACTGGTTCTCAATCTATTTATGCCTATCCTCACGCCTATAATAAATTCTTTCCGGAGCGTGAGCTTGTATTTCACACAAACCTATTCATTCGATCAGAGTCTGATAGAGATTCATAATCACCGAAAGCGGAGCTATGGTATGGGCCTGCATGTATGGGTGCTGTTCGAGGATTTGATCGTCGGGCACTATTGATAAATCGGCTGTTCCTGAGATCCAGGGAGGCTGAACCAGAGAAAGGTGAGCCTTCCCACCTAAACCGAATGGATTTTCTGCGCTTCCTGAGAAAGGAAAGAAGTCGTCTTGGTATTGGATCCGATCAGTTTTTATCACATGTCCTGGAACAAAGAAATAAATAAAATCGAATTAACCTTTCCGGATAGGCTATCCTTTTCGGTCTTTGCTAGAATGGTCGTCCATTAGCCTCTTATAGAGCCGAAGTATAGCAACTACCGTTTTATTAAAATAAACTAACCGCTCCCACCAATCGGCGGTTTTGTCGCACTGGCGAAGGGCGGTACAAAGAAAATTAAAGAGCCATCGACCCAACTTGAGTCTATAAATTCATTTATCTCCACAGAAAATATATAGAAGTATAACAAAATGAGATGGATTCTTCTGCATAGCTATTGATTATTGACTAGATAATCCACACTTTGACACCTAAGATTCCGTAACGAGTAGATACTTCCGCGGGAGCATAATCGATTTTCTGGTTAAATACATTACGAGATGTTTTTCCATACCATACTTTCCGCATTCAGTTCTAGCTATTTCTGCGCCCTTTGATCGACCTGAACAACATATACGGATCCCCTCCCCCCTTTTTAGCCAACATCATCAACCCCATTTTTCACTTTGAATTGGTCAAAGCCAAAAATCTGATGAATAGAAGGAAAGGAGATCAGAAGGATACGCGGACGACTTGACTATAAGTATAGGTCGAATGTTTTCGTGAGCAGTAAGCAGCGGATCTCCCCTTATTTTGGGAAAGCTGGTGGCCGCGTGTGAATTCTTTCAAGGAAGAAAAACCTGATTCGACATTGTTGTTTACTCTGATCGGGTCGAGGTGGTTTTCGTTTACCAGCGCGTAGGTGGTCTAAGTTCCTATGACCGAGTCTTTCTGGCCCCTGTGAACATCTTTTCTTAATGTATTAAAGAGGGCCTCTCTAACCGGTGAAAAGTGGTGGGTGTCCACTAACGGCCATTCCTGGCTCGGCTCCGATAACGCAATTCCGGGAGGAGTCGGTAGTTGGGCACTGGATCCCTTCGGACCTGGAGAACGTGTGACGCTGGGTCGGGGTTTGGTGAACCAACTGGTCGCTCCTCTAGTTGAAGTATCGGGCCCCTTTTTCGTTGCCTAGGTTACACCTTCGGAAGACCCCAGAAGGGAATTTTGCTCTACTCCCCTCAATCTTCACTTTACGCCACGCCGACTCCCCTTTCGTCATAAGGCGTGGAATTAGACCAAGGGGAATCTCCATAGGAACTAGTCCCTCAGATTTCGCACGTAGGAGATCGAGACACAGCCCCAGGGCTATGGGGAAAGATGTAGATCGATCGCCCTAGATAGAGAACTACATAGAGGGTTTCTACAAGTCTCTATATTCTTTGATTTCGTTCCCCCCGTAAGATCAATATCACAACCAATGAGGTCTGCAAGTTTCACATCTAAACCCGATCCGATAGTTTACGAAATAGATAGATAGATATATATTTAACAACAACATTCTAAGAAAAGATATTAATAGATATCGGTAGTTGTCCGGTCGTACCCAAACAAAAATATTCCAGAGGGAAATGCACCTAAGATCAAATATTTCGAGCCGGCTTCCGTGGAAAATTCAGACTTTCTTTTTGATGCTGCGATCACATAAAAACATAAACTTTGAGGCTCAATAGCTAAATACATGGCAATTGAATCATGAGCCGAGATCATAAAGAGCATACTGCGAGTAGGAAGTGGAATTAATACAATGGATTCAGAAGCATCAAACCTCTCTTGTTCGGAAGAATCGAAACACATCGAAATGGTACCAGCCGTACTTAATAATAGAAGAATTTGGCAGAAATATGTAAAATTGTCCCTCCTAAAAAGATTATTCCGGAATAAATGGGCAATAGTTAGGAGAGGTGCGCCAGCGGCGAGCAGAAGCAAGGTTATTAGATACCTCAGGAAAGCCCGGCCAGAACCACACGTGCAAGTTTCCCTGCATGTGGCTCGTCCGTGATAACTTCTTCGGATTTGCGTGAACTAGCGGACCGATCACTAAGTGGGGATGCTCCCTCCAGCATGAGCGAACCTTTTCGGAACTGGTTAGGAATGGGCGCCACTATCCCAGCCCGGATCCAGCCAGGTTCTATTGATCATGTCCCCTTCCGTGATCTACGACCACCCTTGTCTTGGGGCGTCTTTGGCTTTACGAGAGAAAGCCCGCCGGAGAATTCTTTCTCTTCCCGTCCCGGATCATACTCCGGTGCGTCCACAGAAGAGGAAATCGCAATGCATCTTGCTCAGCAGGCGTAGCTTGGAGTGGGAGTGTAGCGTGGGTAAGGTAAGGAAAGTGGCCGCCAGAGAGGAAGCCAAACCGGCCTATTAAGCGCAGCTAAGCTAATATGCGCCGGAGAAAGCCAGGTGCCGGAGGTAAGCTCTATTCGGCCCGGAGCATTGATTCCCCATAACGAATAGGCTAACTCTACCTCTCAATTGCCTATCCTGTGCTCGAGAAGGTCCCCCAGTTCCTCGGCAGCACCTCGAGGTGCATTTAGTTGTCTTACATGAGACTCGGGATATTCCTCACCAACAAAGTGGCATGGCACCTTTCGCTCATCCATTCCGCCCGCCCGTCAAGACGCGGCGTCCTTTTTCATTATCATCTACCGCCCTTTCTTTCCTCCCGGCTATTCACGCATGAAGATCGTCGTATGTATGCTCGACTTCGGTTGCCGGTGCTATAGGTAGGAGTACATTATGGCAGGATCAGTCACCCGGGCAAACCAACCCTCCTCCAAGAATAATTGTGCTATGCCCCCCCGATCCCTATAGAGCGAAAGAGCTGCCTGGTGATCCCTAGGTTGCAGCACGTCCGGTCGTTAACTCCTCGCGCCGCTGCCGCCGTTTCTAGGACCGACCGACGCCTCACCTGCACAGGTACCTACGTAGTGTAGTGTCGGTCGCACATTC